>NW_026440298.1:0-300000 GCF_025698485.1 Gossypium arboreum
TTGCACCCTCAATTTTATATCTCATTAGATTTTTTCTATTTTTTAATATCTCATCGTTTAACTAATTAGTTATTTACGGAATAAATCACTCGAAAGCGTTATTTGGTGGTATTTAAATTCAAATTGAGGCTCAAGCGCGATCGGGGTAGCCTTTATATAAATAGAATCATAAGAATTGGCGGAGTGCGATCATACCGGCACTAATGCGGATCCCATCGAACTCATGATTAAGCGTGCTTGGCGAGAGTAGTACTAGGATGGGTGACCTCAGGAAGTCCTCGTGTTGCACCCTCAATTTTATATCTCATTAGATTTTTTCTATTTTTTAATATCTCATCGTTTAACTAATTAGTTATTCTGGAATAAATCACTCGAAAGCGTTATTTGGTCGTATTTAAATTCAAATTGAGGCTCAAGCGCGATCGGGGTAGCCTTTATATAAATAGAATCGCAAGAATTGGCAGGTGCGATCATACCGGCACTAATGCGGATCCCATCGAACTCATGATTAAGCGTGCTTGGCGAGAGTAGTACTAGGATGGGTGACCTCACAGGAAGTCCTCGTGTTGCACCCTCAATTTTATATCTCATTAGATTTTTTCTATTTTTTAATATCTCATCGTTTAACTAATTAGTTATTCTGGAATAAATCACTCGAAAGCGTTATTTGGTGGTATTTAAATTCAAATTCGAGGCTCAAGCGCGATCGGGGTAGCCTTTATATAAATAGAATCGCAAGAATTGGTGGGTGCGATCATACCGGCACTAATGCGGATCCCATCGAACTCATGATTAAGCGTGCTTGGCGAGAGTAGTACTAGGATGGGTGACCTCACAGGAAGTCCTCGTGTTGCACCCTCAATTTTATATCTCATTAGATTTTTTCTATTTTTTAATATCTCATCGTTTAACTAATTAGTTATTCTGGAATAAATCACTCGAAAGCGTTATTTGGTGGTATTTAAATTCAAATTGAGGCTCAAGCGCGATCGGGGTAGCCTTTATATAAATAGAATCGCAAGAATTGGCAGGTGCGATCATACCGGCACTAATGCGGATCCCATCGAACTCATGATTAAGCGTGCTTGGGAGAGTAGTACTAGGATGGGTGACCTCACAGGAAGTCCTCGTGTTGCACCCTCAATTTTATATCTCATTAGATTTTTTCTATTTTTTAATATCTCATCGTTTAACTAATTAGTTATTCTGGAATAAATCACTCGAAAGCGTTATTTGGTCGTATTTAAATTCAAATTGAGGCTCAAGCGCGATCGGGGTAGCCTTTATATAAATAGAATCTTAGAATTGGCGGGTGCGATCATACGGCACTAATGCGGATCCCATCGAACTCATGATTAAGCGTGCTTGGCGAGAGTAGTACTAGGATGGGTGACCTCACAGGAAGTCCTCGTGTTGCACCCTCAATTTTATATCTCATTAGATTTTTTCTATTTTTTAATATCTCATCGTTTAACTAATTAGTTATTCTGGAATAAATCACTCGAAAGCGTTATTTGGTGGTATTTAAATTCAAATTGAGGCTCAAGCGCGATCGGGGTAGCCTTTATATAAATAGAATCGCAAGAATTGGCCAGTGCGATCATACCGGCACTAATGCGGATCCCATCGAACTCATGATTAAGCGTGCTTGGGCGAGTAGTACTAGGATGGGTGACCTCAGGAAGTCCTCGTGTTGCACCCTCAATTTTATATCTCATTAGATTTTTTCTATTTTTTAATATCTCATCGTTTAACTAATTAGTTATTCTGGAATAAATCACTCGAAGCGTTATTTGGTCGTATTTAAATTCAAATTGAGGCTCAAGCGCGATCGGGGTAGCCTTTATATAAATAGAATCATAAGAATTGGCGGGTGCGATCATACCGGCACTAATGCGGATCCCATCGAACTCATGATTAAGCGTGCTTGGCGAGAGTAGTACTAGGATGGGTGACCTCACAGGAAGTCCTCGTGTTGCACCCTCAATTTTATATCTCATTAGATTTTTTCTATTTTTTAATATCTCATCGTTTAACTAATTAGTTATTCTGGAATAAATCACTCGAAGCGTTATTTGGTGGTATTTAAATTCAAATTGAGGCTCAAGCGCGATCGGGGTAGCCTTTATATAAATAGAATCTTAAGAATTGGCAGGTGCGATCATACCGGCACTAATGCGGATCCCATCGAACTCATGATTAAGCGTGCTTGGCGAGAGTAGTACTAGGATGGGTGACCTCAGGAAGTCCTCGTGTTGCACCCTCAATTTTATATCTCATTAGATTTTTTTCTATTTTTTAATATCTCATCGTTTAACTAATTAGTTATTCTGGAATAAATCACTCGAAAGCGTTATTTGGTGGTATTTAAATTCAAATTGAGGCTCAAGCGCGATCGGGGTAGCCTTTATATAAATAGAATCATAAGAATTGGTGGAGTGCGATCATACCGGCACTAATGCGGATCCCATCGAACTCATGATTAAGCGTGCTTGGCGAGAGTAGTACTAGGATGGGTGACCTCAGGAAGTCCTCGTGTTGCACCCTCAATTTTATATCTCATTAGATTTTTTCTATTTTTTAATATCTCATCGTTTAACTAATTAGTTATTCTGGAATAAATCACTCGAAAGCGTTATTTGGTGGTATTTAAATTCAAATTGAGGCTCAAGCGCGATCGGGGTAGCCTTTATATAAATAGAATCGCAAGAATTGGTGGTGCGATCATACCGGCACTAATGCGGATCCCATCGAACTCATGATTAAGCGTGCTTGGGAGAGTAGTACTAGGATGGGTGACCTCACAGGAAGTCCTCGTGTTGCACCCTCAATTTTATATCTCATTAGATTTTTTCTATTTTTTAATATCTCATCGTTTAACTAATTAGTTATTCTGGAATAAATCACTCGAAGCGTTATTTGGTCGTATTTAAATTCAAATTCGAGGCTCAAGCGCGATCGGGGTAGCCTTTATATAAATAGAATCGCAAGAATTGGCAGGTGCGATCATACCGGCACTAATGCGGATCCCATCGAACTCATGATTAAGCGTGCTTGGCGAGAGTAGTACTAGGATGGGTGACCTCACAGGAAGTCCTCGTGTTGCACCCTCAATTTTATATCTCATTAGATTTTTTCTATTTTTTAATATCTCATCGTTTAACTAATTAGTTATTCTGGAATAAATCACTCGAAAGCGTTATTTGGTCGTATTTAAATTCAAATTGAGGCTCAAGCGCGATCGGGGTAGCCTTTATATAAATAGAATCGCAAGAATTGGCAGGTGCGATCATACCGGCACTAATGCGGATCCCATCGAACTCATGATTAAGCGTGCTTGGCGCGAGTAGTACTAGGATGGGTGACCTCACAGGAAGTCCTCGTGTTGCACCCTCAATTTTATATCTCATTAGATTTTTTCTATTTTTTAATATCTCATCGTTTAACTAATTAGTTATTCTGGAATAAATCACTCGAAGCGTTATTTGGTGGTATTTAAATTCAAATTGAGGCTCAAGCGCGATCGGGGTAGCCTTTATATAAATAGAATCGCAAGAATTGGCGGGTGCGATCATACCGGCACTAATGCGGATCCCATCGAACTCATGATTAAGCGTGCTTGGCGAGTAGTACTAGGATGGGTGACCTCAGGAAGTCCTCGTGTTGCACCCTCAATTTTATATCTCATTAGATTTTTTCTATTTTTTAATATCTCATCGTTTAACTAATTAGTTATTTGGAATAAATCACTCGAAAGCGTTATTTGGTGGTATTTAAATTCAAATTCGAGGCTCAAGCGCGATCGGGGTAGCCTTTATATAAATAGAATCGCAAGAATTGGCGGGTGCGATCATACCGGCACTAATGCGGATCCCATCGAACTCATGATTAAGCGTGCTTGGCGAGAGTAGTACTAGGATGGGTGACCTCAGGAAGTCCTCGTGTTGCACCCTCAATTTTATATCTCATTAGATTTTTTCTATTTTTTAATATCTCATCGTTTAACTAATTAGTTATTCTGGAATAAATCACTCGAAGCGTTATTTGGTGGTATTTAAATTCAAATTGAGGCTCAAGCGCGATCGGGGTAGCCTTTATATAAATAGAATCGCAAGAATTGGTGGGTGCGATCATACCGGCACTAATGCGGATCCCATCGAACTCATGATTAAGCGTGCTTGGGAGAGTAGTACTAGGATGGGTGACCTCAGGAAGTCCTCGTGTTGCACCCTCAATTTTATATCTCATTAGATTTTTTCTATTTTTTAATATCTCATCGTTTAACTAATTAGTTATTCTGGAATAAATCACTCGAAGCGTTATTTGGTGGTATTTAAATTCAAATTGAGGCTCAAGCGCGATCGGGGTAGCCTTTATATAAATAGAATCTTAAGAATTGGCGGGTGCGATCATACCGGCACTAATGCGGATCCCATCGAACTCATGATTAAGCGTGCTTGGCGAGTAGTACTAGGATGGGTGACCTCACAGGAAGTCCTCGTGTTGCACCCTCAATTTTATATCTCATTAGATTTTTTCTATTTTTTAATATCTCATCGTTTAACTAATTAGTTATTCTGGAATAAATCACTCGAAAGCGTTATTTGGTCGTATTTAAATTCAAATTGAGGCTCAAGCGCGATCGGGGTAGCCTTTATATAAATAGAATCGCAAGAATTGGCAGGTGCGATCATACCGGCACTAATGCGGATCCCATCGAACTCATGATTAAGCGTGCTTGGCGAGTAGTACTAGGATGGGTGACCTCACAGGAAGTCCTCGTGTTGCACCCTCAATTTTATATCTCATTAGATTTTTTCTATTTTTTAATATCTCATCGTTTAACTAATTAGTTATTCTGGAATAAATCACTCGAAAGCGTTATTTGGTGGTATTTAAATTCAAATTGAGGCTCAAGCGCGATCGGGGTAGCCTTTATATAAATAGAATCGCAAGAATTGGCAGGTGCGATCATACCGGCACTAATGCGGATCCCATCGAACTCATGATTAAGCGTGCTTGGCGAGAGTAGTACTAGGATGGGTGACCTCACAGGAAGTCCTCGTGTTGCACCCTCAATTTTATATCTCATTAGATTTTTTCTATTTTTTAATATCTCATCGTTTAACTAATTAGTTATTCTGGAATAAATCACTCGAAAGCGTTATTTGGTGGTATTTAAATTCAAATTGAGGCTCAAGCGCGATCGGGGTAGCCTTTATATAAATAGAATCGCAAGAATTGGCAGGTGCGATCATACCGGCACTAATGCGGATCCCATCGAACTCATGATTAAGCGTGCTTGGGCGAGTAGTACTAGGATGGGTGACCTCACAGGAAGTCCTCGTGTTGCACCCTCAATTTTATATCTCATTAGATTTTTTCTATTTTTTAATATCTCATCGTTTAACTAATTAGTTATTCTGGAATAAATCACTCGAAAGCGTTATTTGGTGGTATTTAAATTCAAATTGAGGCTCAAGCGCGATCGGGGTAGCCTTTATATAAATAGAATCGCAAGAATTGGTGAGTGCGATCATACCGGCACTAATGCGGATCCCATCGAACTCATGATTAAGCGTGCTTGGCGAGAGTAGTACTAGGATGGGTGACCTCACAGGAAGTCCTCGTGTTGCACCCTCAATTTTATATCTCATTAGATTTTTTCTATTTTTTAATATCTCATCGTTTAACTAATTAGTTATTCTGGAATAAATCACTCGAAAGCGTTATTTGGTCGTATTTAAATTCAAATTCGAGGCTCAAGCGCGATCGGGGTAGCCTTTATATAAATAGAATCGCAAGAATTGGCAGGTGCGATCATACCGGCACTAATGCGGATCCCATCGAACTCATGATTAAGCGTGCTTGGCGAGAGTAGTACTAGGATGGGTGACCTCACAGGAAGTCCTCGTGTTGCACCCTCAATTTTATATCTCATTAGATTTTTTCTATTTTTTAATATCTCATCGTTTAACTAATTAGTTATTCTGGAATAAATCACTCGAAGCGTTATTTGGTGGTATTTAAATTCAAATTGAGGCTCAAGCGCGATCGGGGTAGCCTTTATATAAATAGAATCGCAAGAATTGGTGGGTGCGATCATACCGGCACTAATGCGGATCCCATCGAACTCATGATTAAGCGTGCTTGGCGAGAGTAGTACTAGGATGGGTGACCTCACAGGAAGTCCTCGTGTTGCACCCTCAATTTTATATCTCATTAGATTTTTTCTATTTTTTAATATCTCATCGTTTAACTAATTAGTTATTCTGGAATAAATCACTCGAAAGCGTTATTTGGTCGTATTTAAATTCAAATTCGAGGCTCAAGCGCGATCGGGGTAGCCTTTATATAAATAGAATCAATTTTATATCTCAAGAATTGGCACTCGAAAGCGTGCGATCATACCGCGCACTAATGCGGATCCCATCGAACTCATGATTAAGCGTGCTTGGAGAGTAGTACTAGGATGGGTGACCTAGGAATCCTCGTGTTGCACCCTCAATTTTATATCTCATTAGATTTTTTCTATTTTTTAATATCTCATCGTTTAACTAATTAGTTATTTCGGAATAAATCACTCGAAAGCGTTATTTGGTGGTATTTAAATTCAAATTGAGGCTCAAGCGCGATCGGGGTAGCCTTTATATAAATAGAATCGCAAGAATTGGCAGGTGCGATCATACCGGCACTAATGCGGATCCCATCGAACTCATGATTAAGCGTGCTTGGCGAGAGTAGTACTAGGATGGGTGACCTCACAGGAAGTCCTCGTGTTGCACCCTCAATTTTATATCTCATTAGATTTTTTCTATTTTTTAATATCTCATCGTTTAACTAATTAGTTATTCTGGAATAAATCACTCGAAAGCGTTATTTGGTGGTATTTAAATTCAAATTGAGGCTCAAGCGCGATCGGGGTAGCCTTTATATAAATAGAATCGCAAGAATTGGCGGGTGCGATCATACCGGCACTAATGCGGATCCCATCGAACTCATGATTAAGCGTGCTTGGCGAGAGTAGTACTAGGATGGGTGACCTCAGGAAGTCCTCGTGTTGCACCCTCAATTTTATATCTCATTAGATTTTTTCTATTTTTTAATATCTCATCGTTTAACTAATTAGTTATTCTGGAATAAATCACTCGAAAGCGTTATTTGGTGGTATTTAAATTCAAATTGAGGCTCAAGCGCGATCGGGGTAGCCTTTATATAAATAGAATCGCAAGAATTGGCAGGTGCGATCATACCGGCACTAATGCGGATCCCATCGAACTCATGATTAAGCGTGCTTGCTTGGCGAGAGTAGTACTAGGATGGGTGACCTCACAGGAAGTCCTCGTGTTGCACCCTCAATTTTATATCTCATTAGATTTTTTCTATTTTTTAATATCTCATCGTTTAACTAATTAGTTATTCTGGAATAAATCACTCGAAAGCGTTATTTGGTGGTATTTAAATTCAAATTGAGGCTCAAGCGCGATCGGGGTAGCCTTTATATAAATAGAATCGCAAGAATTGGCAGGTGCGATCATACCGGCACTAATGCGGATCCCATCGAACTCATGATTAAGCGTGCTTGGCGAGAGTAGTACTAGGATGGGTGACCTCACAGGAAGTCCTCGTGTTGCACCCTCAATTTTATATCTCATTAGATTTTTTCTATTTTTTAATATCTCATCGTTTAACTAATTAGTTATTTGGAATAAATCACTCGAAAGCGTTATTTGGTGGTATTTAAATTCAAATTGAGGCTCAAGCGCGATCGGGGTAGCCTTTATATAAATAGAATCTTAAGAATTGGCGGGTGCGATCATACCGGCACTAATGCGGATCCCATCGAACTCATGATTAAGCGTGCTTGGCGAGAGTAGTACTAGGATGGGTGACCTCACAGGAAGTCCTCGTGTTGCACCCTCAATTTTATATCTCATTAGATTTTTTCTATTTTTTAATATCTCATCGTTTAACTAATTAGTTATTCTGGAATAAATCACTCGAAGCGTTATTTGGTCGTATTTAAATTCAAATTGAGGCTCAAGCGCGATCGGGGTAGCCTTTATATAAATAGAATCGCAGAATTGGCGGGTGCGATCATACCGGCACTAATGCGGATCCCATCGAACTCATGATTAAGCGTGCTTGGGCGAGTAGTACTAGGATGGGTGACCTCAGGAAGTCCTCGTGTTGCACCCTCAATTTTATATCTCATTAGATTTTTTCTATTTTTTAATATCTCATCGTTTAACTAATTAGTTATTTCGGAATAAATCACTCGAAAGCGTTATTTGGTGGTATTTAAATTCAAATTGAGGCTCAAGCGCGATCGGGGTAGCCTTTATATAAATAGAATCGCAAGAATTGGCAGGTGCGATCATACCGGCACTAATGCGGATCCCATCGAACTCATGATTAAGCGTGCTTGGCGAGAGTAGTACTAGGATGGGTGACCTCACAGGAAGTCCTCGTGTTGCACCCTCAATTTTATATCTCATTAGATTTTTTCTATTTTTTAATATCTCATCGTTTAACTAATTAGTTATTCTGGAATAAATCACTCGAAGCGTTATTTGGTGGTATTTAAATTCAAATTCGAGGCTCAAGCGCGATCGGGGTAGCCTTTATATAAATAGAATCGCAAGAATTGGTGGGTGCGATCATACCGGCACTAATGCGGATCCCATCGAACTCATGATTAAGCGTGCTTGGCGAGAGTAGTACTAGGATGGGTGACCTCACAGGAAGTCCTCGTGTTGCACCCTCAATTTTATATCTCATTAGATTTTTTCTATTTTTTAATATCTCATCGTTTAACTAATTAGTTATTCTGGAATAAATCACTCGAAAGCGTTATTTGGTGGTATTTAAATTCAAATTGAGGCTCAAGCGCGATCGGGGTAGCCTTTATATAAATAGAAATCGCAAGAATTGGCGGGTGCGATCATACCGGCACTAATGCGGATCCCATCGAACTCATGATTAAGCGTGCTTGGGCGAGTAGTACTAGGATGGGTGACCTCAGGAAGTCCTCGTGTTGCACCCTCAATTTTATATCTCATTAGATTTTTTCTATTTTTTAATATCTCATCGTTTAACTAATTAGTTATTCTGGAATAAATCACTCGAAAGCGTTATTTGGTGGTATTTAAATTCAAATTGAGGCTCAAGCGCGATCGGGGTAGCCTTTATATAAATAGAATCGCAAGAATTGGTGGAGTGCGATCATACCGGCACTAATGCGGATCCCATCGAACTCATGATTAAGCGTGCTTGGGAGAGTAGTACTAGGATGGGTGACCTCAGGAAGTCCTCGTGTTGCACCCTCAATTTTATATCTCATTAGATTTTTTCTATTTTTTAATATCTCATCGTTTAACTAATTAGTTATTCTGGAATAAATCACTCGAAAGCGTTATTTGGTGGTATTTAAATTCAAATTGAGGCTCAAGCGCGATCGGGGTAGCCTTTATATAAATAGAATCTTAAGAATTGGCAGGTGCGATCATACCGGCACTAATGCGGATCCCATCGAACTCATGATTAAGCGTGCTTGGGAGAGTAGTACTAGGATGGGTGACCTCACAGGAAGTCCTCGTGTTGCACCCTCAATTTTATATCTCATTAGATTTTTTCTATTTTTTAATATCTCATCGTTTAACTAATTAGTTATTCTGGAATAAATCACTCGAAAGCGTTATTTGGTGGTATTTAAATTCAAATTAGAGGCTCAAGCGCGATCGGGGTAGCCTTTATATAAATAGAATCGCAAGAATTGGCAGGTGCGATCATACCGGCACTAATGCGGATCCCATCGAACTCATGATTAAGCGTGCTTGGCGAGAGTAGTACTAGGATGGGTGACCTCACAGGAAGTCCTCGTGTTGCACCCTCAATTTTATATCTCATTAGATTTTTTCTATTTTTTAATATCTCATCGTTTAACTAATTAGTTATTCTGGAATAAATCACTCGAAGCGTTATTTGGTCGTATTTAAATTCAAATTGAGGCTCAAGCGCGATCGGGGTAGCCTTTATATAAATAGAATCGCAAGAATTGGCGGGTGCGATCATACCGGCACTAATGCGGATCCCATCGAACTCATGATTAAGCGTGCTTGGGAGAGTAGTACTAGGATGGGTGACCTCACAGGAAGTCCTCGTGTTGCACCCTCAATTTTATATCTCATTAGATTTTTTCTATTTTTTAATATCTCATCGTTTAACTAATTAGTTATTTCGGAATAAATCACTCGAAGCGTTATTTGGTGGTATTTAAATTCAAATTGAGGCTCAAGCGCGATCGGGGTAGCCTTTATATAAATAGAATCGCAAGAATTTGGGTGCGATCATACCGGCACTAATGCGGATCCCATCGAACTCATGATTAAGCGTGCTTGGCGAGAGTAGTACTAGGATGGGTGACCTCAGGAAGTCCTCGTGTTGCACCCTCAATTTTATATCTCATTAGATTTTTTCTATTTTTTAATATCTCATCGTTTAACTAATTAGTTATTCTGGAATAAATCACTCGAAAGCGTTATTTGGTGGTATTTAAATTCAAATTAGAGGCTCAAGCGCGATCGGGGTAGCCTTTATATAAATAGAATCGCAAGAATTGGCGGGTGCGATCATACCGGCACTAATGCGGATCCCATCGAACTCATGATTAAGCGTGCTTGGCGAGTAGTACTAGGATGGGTGACCTCACAGGAAGTCCTCGTGTTGCACCCTCAATTTTATATCTCATTAGATTTTTTCTATTTTTTAATATCTCATCGTTTAACTAATTAGTTATTCTGGAATAAATCACTCGAAAGCGTTATTTGGTCGTATTTAAATTCAAATTGAGGCTCAAGCGCGATCGGGGTAGCCTTTATATAAATAGAATCGCAAGAATTGGCCAGGTGCGATCATACCGGCACTAATGCGGATCCCATCGAACTCATGATTAAGCGTGCTTGGCGAGAGTAGTACTAGGATGGGTGACCTCACAGGAAGTCCTCGTGTTGCACCCTCAATTTTATATCTCATTAGATTTTTTCTATTTTTTAATATCTCATCGTTTAACTAATTAGTTATTCTGGAATAAATCACTCGAAAGCGTTATTTGGTGGTATTTAAATTCAAATTGAGGCTCAAGCGCGATCGGGGTAGCCTTTATATAAATAGAATCGCAAGAATTGGCGGGTGCGATCATACCGGCACTAATGCGGATCCCATCGAACTCATGATTAAGCGTGCTTGGGAGAGTAGTACTAGGATGGGTGACCTCACAGGAAGTCCTCGTGTTGCACCCTCAATTTTATATCTCATTAGATTTTTTCTATTTTTTAATATCTCATCGTTTAACTAATTAGTTATTCTGGAATAAATCACTCGAAAGCGTTATTTGGTGGTATTTAAATTCAAATTCGAGGCTCAAGCGCGATCGGGGTAGCCTTTATATAAATAGAATCGCAAGAATTGGTGGGTGCGATCATACCGGCACTAATGCGGATCCCATCGAACTCATGATTAAGCGTGCTTGGGCGAGTAGTACTAGGATGGGTGACCTCAGGAAGTCCTCGTGTTGCACCCTCAATTTTATATCTCATTAGATTTTTTCTATTTTTTAATATCTCATCGTTTAACTAATTAGTTATTCTGGAATAAATCACTCGAAAGCGTTATTTGGTGGTATTTAAATTCAAATTGAGGCTCAAGCGCGATCGGGGTAGCCTTTATATAAATAGAATCGCAAGAATTGGCAGGTGCGATCATACCGGCACTAATGCGGATCCCATCGAACTCATGATTAAGCGTGCTTGGCGAGTAGTACTAGGATGGGTGACCTCACAGGAAGTCCTCGTGTTGCACCCTCAATTTTATATCTCATTAGATTTTTTCTATTTTTTAATATCTCATCGTTTAACTAATTAGTTATTCTGGAATAAATCACTCGAAAGCGTTATTTGGTCGTATTTAAATTCAAATTGAGGCTCAAGCGCGATCGGGGTAGCCTTTATATAAATAGAATCGCAAGAATTGGCGGGTGCGATCATACCGGCACTAATGCGGATCCCATCGAACTCATGATTAAGCGTGCTTGGCGAGAGTAGTACTAGGATGGGTGACCTCACAGGAAGTCCTCGTGTTGCACCCTCAATTTTATATCTCATTAGATTTTTTCTATTTTTTAATATCTCATCGTTTAACTAATTAGTTATTCTGGAATAAATCACTCGAAAGCGTTATTTGGTGGTATTTAAATTCAAATTGAGGCTCAAGCGCGATCGGGGTAGCCTTTATATAAATAGAATCGCAAGAATTGGCGGGTGCGATCATACCGGCACTAATGCGGATCCCATCGAACTCATGATTAAGCGTGCTTGGCGAGTAGTACTAGGATGGGTGACCTCACAGGAAGTCCTCGTGTTGCACCCTCAATTTTATATCTCATTAGATTTTTTCTATTTTTTAATATCTCATCGTTTAACTAATTAGTTATTTCGGAATAAATCACTCGAAAGCGTTATTTGGTGGTATTTAAATTCAAATTGAGGCTCAAGCGCGATCGGGGTAGCCTTTATATAAATAGAATCGCAAGAATTGGCAGGTGCGATCATACCGGCACTAATGCGGATCCCATCGAACTCATGATTAAGCGTGCTTGGCGAGTAGTACTAGGATGGGTGACCTCAGGAAGTCCTCGTGTTGCACCCTCAATTTTATATCTCATTAGATTTTTTCTATTTTTTAATATCTCATCGTTTAACTAATTAGTTATTCTGGAATAAATCACTCGAAAGCGTTATTTGGTGGTATTTAAATTCAAATTGAGGCTCAAGCGCGATCGGGGTAGCCTTTATATAAATAGAATCGCAAGAATTGGTGGGTGCGATCATACCGGCACTAATGCGGATCCCATCGAACTCATGATTAAGCGTGCTTGGCGAGAGTAGTACTAGGATGGGTGACCTCAGGAAGTCCTCGTGTTGCACCCTCAATTTTATATCTCATTAGATTTTTTCTATTTTTTAATATCTCATCGTTTAACTAATTAGTTATTCTGGAATAAATCACTCGAAAGCGTTATTTGGTCGTATTTAAATTCAAATTCGAGGCTCAAGCGCGATCGGGGTAGCCTTTATATAAATAGAATCGCAAGAATTGGTGGGTGCGATCATACCGGCACTAATGCGGATCCCATCGAACTCATGATTAAGCGTGCTTGGGCGAGTAGTACTAGGATGGGTGACCTCAGGAAGTCCTCGTGTTGCACCCTCAATTTTATATCTCATTAGATTTTTTCTATTTTTTAATATCTCATCGTTTAACTAATTAGTTATTCTGGAATAAATCACTCGAAAGCGTTATTTGGTGGTATTTAAATTCAAATTGAGGCTCAAGCGCGATCGGGGTAGCCTTTATATAAATAGAATCGCAAGAATTGGCAGGTGCGATCATACCGGCACTAATGCGGATCCCATCGAACTCATGATTAAGCGTGCTTGGGAGAGTAGTACTAGGATGGGTGACCTCACAGGAAGTCCTCGTGTTGCACCCTCAATTTTATATCTCATTAGATTTTTTCTATTTTTTAATATCTCATCGTTTAACTAATTAGTTATTCTGGAATAAATCACTCGAAAGCGTTATTTGGTCGTATTTAAATTCAAATTGAGGCTCAAGCGCGATCGGGGTAGCCTTTATATAAATAGAATCGCAAGAATTGGCAGGTGCGATCATACCGGCACTAATGCGGATCCCATCGAACTCATGATTAAGCGTGCTTGGCGAGAGTAGTACTAGGATGGGTGACCTCACAGGAAGTCCTCGTGTTGCACCCTCAATTTTATATCTCATTAGATTTTTTCTATTTTTTAATATCTCATCGTTTAACTAATTAGTTATTCTGGAATAAATCACTCGAAAGCGTTATTTGGTGGTATTTAAATTCAAATTGAGGCTCAAGCGCGATCGGGGTAGCCTTTATATAAATAGAATCGCAAGAATTGGCGGGTGCGATCATACCGGCACTAATGCGGATCCCATCGAACTCATGATTAAGCGTGCTTGGGAGAGTAGTACTAGGATGGGTGACCTCACAGGAAGTCCTCGTGTTGCACCCTCAATTTTATATCTCATTAGATTTTTTCTATTTTTTAATATCTCATCGTTTAACTAATTAGTTATTCTGGAATAAATCACTCGAAAGCGTTATTTGGTGGTATTTAAATTCAAATTCGAGGCTCAAGCGCGATCGGGGTAGCCTTTATATAAATAGAATCTTAAGAATTGGCAGGTGCGATCATACCGGCACTAATGCGGATCCCATCGAACTCATGATTAAGCGTGCTTGGGCGAGTAGTACTAGGATGGGTGACCTCACAGGAAGTCCTCGTGTTGCACCCTCAATTTTATATCTCATTAGATTTTTTCTATTTTTTAATATCTCATCGTTTAACTAATTAGTTATTCTGGAATAAATCACTCGAAAGCGTTATTTGGTGGTATTTAAATTCAAATTGAGGCTCAAGCGCGATCGGGGTAGCCTTTATATAAATAGAATCGCAAGAATTGGCAGGTGCGATCATACCGGCACTAATGCGGATCCCATCGAACTCATGATTAAGCGTGCTTGGCGAGAGTAGTACTAGGATGGGTGACCTCACAGGAAGTCCTCGTGTTGCACCCTCAATTTTATATCTCATTAGATTTTTTCTATTTTTTAATATCTCATCGTTTAACTAATTAGTTATTCTGGAATAAATCACTCGAAAGCGTTATTTGGTCGTATTTAAATTCAAATTCGAGGCTCAAGCGCGATCGGGGTAGCCTTTATATAAATAGAATCTTAAGAATTGGCGGGTGCGATCATACCGGCACTAATGCGGATCCCATCGAACTCATGATTAAGCGTGCTTGGGCGAGTAGTACTAGGATGGGTGACCTCACAGGAAGTCCTCGTGTTGCACCCTCAATTTTATATCTCATTAGATTTTTTCTATTTTTTAATATCTCATCGTTTAACTAATTAGTTATTCTGGAATAAATCACTCGAAAGCGTTATTTGGTGGTATTTAAATTCAAATTGAGGCTCAAGCGCGATCGGGGTAGCCTTTATATAAATAGAATCGCAAGAATTGGCAGGTGCGATCATACCGGCACTAATGCGGATCCCATCGAACTCATGATTAAGCGTGCTTGGCGAGAGTAGTACTAGGATGGGTGACCTCAGGAAGTCCTCGTGTTGCACCCTCAATTTTATATCTCATTAGATTTTTTCTATTTTTTAATATCTCATCGTTTAACTAATTAGTTATTCTGGAATAAATCACTCGAAAGCGTTATTTGGTGGTATTTAAATTCAAATTGAGGCTCAAGCGCGATCGGGGTAGCCTTTATATAAATAGAATCGCAAGAATTGGCAGTGCGATCATACCGGCACTAATGCGGATCCCATCGAACTCATGATTAAGCGTGCTTGGCGAGAGTAGTACTAGGATGGGTGACCTCACAGGAAGTCCTCGTGTTGCACCCTCAATTTTATATCTCATTAGATTTTTTCTATTTTTTAATATCTCATCGTTTAACTAATTAGTTATTCTGGAATAAATCACTCGAAAGCGTTATTTGGTGGTATTTAAATTCAAATTGAGGCTCAAGCGCGATCGGGGTAGCCTTTATATAAATAGAATCGCAAGAATTGGGTGCGATCATACCGGCACTAATGCGGATCCCATCGAACTCATGATTAAGCGTGCTTGGGCGAGTAGTACTAGGATGGGTGACCTCACAGGAAGTCCTCGTGTTGCACCCTCAATTTTATATCTCATTAGATTTTTTTCTATTTTTTAATATCTCATCGTTTAACTAATTAGTTATTCTGGAATAAATCACTCGAAAGCGTTATTTGGTGGTATTTAAATTCAAATTGAGGCTCAAGCGCGATCGGGGTAGCCTTTATATAAATAGAATCGCAAGAATTGGTGGGTGCGATCATACCGGCACTAATGCGGATCCCATCGAACTCATGATTAAGCGTGCTTGGCGAGAGTAGTACTAGGATGGGTGACCTCACAGGAAGTCCTCGTGTTGCACCCTCAATTTTATATCTCATTAGATTTTTTCTATTTTTTAATATCTCATCGTTTAACTAATTAGTTATTTGGAATAAATCACTCGAAGCGTTATTTGGTGGTATTTAAATTCAAATTGAGGCTCAAGCGCGATCGGGGTAGCCTTTATATAAATAGAATCATAAGAATTGGCAGGTGCGATCATACCGGCACTAATGCGGATCCCATCGAACTCATGATTAAGCGTGCTTGGCGAGAGTAGTACTAGGATGGGTGACCTCACAGGAAGTCCTCGTGTTGCACCCTCAATTTTATATCTCATTAGATTTTTTCTATTTTTTAATATCTCATCGTTTAACTAATTAGTTATTCTGGAATAAATCACTCGAAAGCGTTATTTGGTGGTATTTAAATTCAAATTCGAGGCTCAAGCGCGATCGGGGTAGCCTTTATATAAATAGAATCATAAGAATTGGTGGGTGCGATCATACCGGCACTAATGCGGATCCCATCGAACTCATGATTAAGCGTGCTTGGGCGAGTAGTACTAGGATGGGTGACCTCACAGGAAGTCCTCGTGTTGCACCCTCAATTTTATATCTCATTAGATTTTTTCTATTTTTTAATATCTCATCGTTTAACTAATTAGTTATTCTGGAATAAATCACTCGAAGCGTTATTTGGTCGTATTTAAATTCAAATTGAGGCTCAAGCGCGATCGGGGTAGCCTTTATATAAATAGAATCGCAAGAATTGGCAGGTGCGATCATACCGGCACTAATGCGGATCCCATCGAACTCATGATTAAGCGTGCTTGGCGAGAGTAGTACTAGGATGGGTGACCTCACAGGAAGTCCTCGTGTTGCACCCTCAATTTTATATCTCATTAGATTTTTTCTATTTTTTAATATCTCATCGTTTAACTAATTAGTTATTCTGGAATAAATCACTCGAAAGCGTTATTTGGTGGTATTTAAATTCAAATTGAGGCTCAAGCGCGATCGGGGTAGCCTTTATATAAATAGAATCGCAAGAATTGGCGGGTGCGATCATACCGGCACTAATGCGGATCCCATCGAACTCATGATTAAGCGTGCTTGGCGAGAGTAGTACTAGGATGGGTGACCTCAGGAAGTCCTCGTGTTGCACCCTCAATTTTATATCTCATTAGATTTTTTCTATTTTTTAATATCTCATCGTTTAACTAATTAGTTATTTGGAATAAATCACTCGAAAGCGTTATTTGGTGGTATTTAAATTCAAATTCGAGGCTCAAGCGCGATCGGGGTAGCCTTTATATAAATAGAATCGCAAGAATTGGTGGGTGCGATCATACCGCACACTAATGCGGATCCCATCGAACTCATGATTAAGCGTGCTTGGCGAGTAGTACTAGGATGGGTGACCTCACAGGAAGTCCTCGTGTTGCACCCTCAATTTTATATCTCATTAGATTTTTTCTATTTTTTAATATCTCATCGTTTAACTAATTAGTTATTCTGGAATAAATCACTCGAAAGCGTTATTTGGTCGTATTTAAATTCAAATTGAGGCTCAAGCGCGATCGGGGTAGCCTTTATATAAATAGAATCGCAAGAATTGGCGGGTGCGATCATACCGGCACTAATGCGGATCCCATCGAACTCATGATTAAGCGTGCTTGGCGAGAGTAGTACTAGGATGGGTGACCTCAGGAAGTCCTCGTGTTGCACCCTCAATTTTATATCTCATTAGATTTTTTCTATTTTTTAATATCTCATCGTTTAACTAATTAGTTATTCTGGAATAAATCACTCGAAAGCGTTATTTGGTGGTATTTAAATTCAAATTGAGGCTCAAGCGCGATCGGGGTAGCCTTTATATAAATAGAATCATAAGAATTGGCAGGTGCGATCATACCGGCACTAATGCGGATCCCATCGAACTCATGATTAAGCGTGCTTGGCGCGAGTAGTACTAGGATGGGTGACCTCACAGGAAGTCCTCGTGTTGCACCCTCAATTTTATATCTCATTAGATTTTTTCTATTTTTTAATATCTCATCGTTTAACTAATTAGTTATTCTGGAATAAATCACTCGAAGCGTTATTTGGTGGTATTTAAATTCAAATTCGAGGCTCAAGCGCGATCGGGGTAGCCTTTATATAAATAGAATCGCAAGAATTGGCAGGTGCGATCATACCGGCACTAATGCGGATCCCATCGAACTCATGATTAAGCGTGCTTGGCGAGAGTAGTACTAGGATGGGTGACCTCACAGGAAGTCCTCGTGTTGCACCCTCAATTTTATATCTCATTAGATTTTTTCTATTTTTTAATATCTCATCGTTTAACTAATTAGTTATTCTGGAATAAATCACTCGAAAGCGTTATTTGGTCGTATTTAAATTCAAATTGAGGCTCAAGCGCGATCGGGGTAGCCTTTATATAAATAGAATCGCAAGAATTGGCGGGTGCGATCATACCGGCACTAATGCGGATCCCATCGAACTCATGATTAAGCGTGCTTGGGCGAGTAGTACTAGGATGGGTGACCTCACAGGAAGTCCTCGTGTTGCACCCTCAATTTTATATCTCATTAGATTTTTTCTATTTTTTAATATCTCATCGTTTAACTAATTAGTTATTCTGGAATAAATCACTCGAAAGCGTTATTTGGTGGTATTTAAATTCAAATTGAGGCTCAAGCGCGATCGGGGTAGCCTTTATATAAATAGAATCGCAAGAATTGGCAGTGCGATCATACCGGCACTAATGCGGATCCCATCGAACTCATGATTAAGCGTGCTTGGCGAGAGTAGTACTAGGATGGGTGACCTCACAGGAAGTCCTCGTGTTGCACCCTCAATTTTATATCTCATTAGATTTTTTCTATTTTTTAATATCTCATCGTTTAACTAATTAGTTATTCTGGAATAAATCACTCGAAAGCGTTATTTGGTGGTATTTAAATTCAAATTGAGGCTCAAGCGCGATCGGGGTAGCCTTTATATAAATAGAATCGCAAGAATTGGCAGTGCGATCATACCGGCACTAATGCGGATCCCATCGAACTCATGATTAAGCGTGCTTGGCGAGTAGTACTAGGATGGGTGACCTCACAGGAAGTCCTCGTGTTGCACCCTCAATTTTATATCTCATTAGATTTTTTCTATTTTTTAATATCTCATTAGTATTCGGCCATGCTATAGAATCCATGTTGCAAAATAATTAATGCTTAATGTGATATATAATAGTACTTGTGAATGAGCTTGAGAGTATCTAAATTATTAGTTGGAGGTGCCGAATGTGGTCTTGGATGAATTTTAAAGAACAAAGAAATTTTGGGTGACTATAGGTCAAGGACATTCGGCCAAAGGCTTGTGTGCTAGCAAAGTCGGCCTAGATGGGGTAAATGTTAAGTGTTAAATGTTCATGAGATAAAATTTTGTGATTTGATGAATTAATGATGATAGTATAGTTGATGTCATGTATAAATATGTGGCAAGACGGTTAAACTAGTTAATTTATTGATTAAGCTCAAGAAGCTAGAGGTGGAGAATCAAGCAAAGGCAAAGGAAAGAACATCGAGTAGCGAGTTGGAACCATTTTACCCAATACAAGGTAAGTCATTAAGCATATATTTGATATTGCTTAAATGATTGTAATATCTATGCAATTGTGTTTAATGAGATGAAATATGTACAAATGTATGTGTATGAAAAGATGATATTGTTGAGCGTAAAAGAGATAGTGAAATGTGTAGGAAGTTTGCTTGGCACTAAGTGTGCGAGAAATAGATGTGTACGGTGATTGAGATTGGCATTGAGTGTGCGAGCTTGTAATGTATGGCACTAAGTGTGCGAGTTTGGACTATATGGCACTATGTGTGCGGGCTTGAATCACATGGCACTAAGTGTGCGTGATTGAGTATTAAGCACTATGTGTGCGAACTCTACACATATCTCCGATTGAATATTTATATGGAGGTGTGACTTTATCGAGATGAGTATGGACAGAGGAAAGAGTAAGCACCTTGAGTTCATGGCTAATAGATGCTATGTTCATGCTCGGGGTGGAGTTGGTAAGATTTAAATCTATGTGATGATTTCAATTGCATTCCCGTAAATAAGGTTTCGTGGAATAGATGAAAGTTCATTTGATTGCATGATTGTTGCGGAAATGAAATGATGTATGGAAATTGCTTCAAATATCCTATTGAATAGTATATGAAATGTAAATGTATGACTTGGTATGAGATTGATCCGAAGGTCTAAGGAACTATGGTATAGTTCGGTATGCATTTGGAACACTTGGCCTTGTTTCATTATTTCATTTTATGATAATTTTATTAATGGATGGTTGTGGAATGCTTATGACTTCTTGAGTTATAAACTCACTCGGTGTTTTCTTGTCACCCATTTTAGGTTTCTTGGACTCGTCTCCTTTTGGGTGCTCGAACGAATCAACGAAGTCATCACACCGTGAGCAATTTTGGTATTGTCTTCTTAGTCAACTTAGGAGAACATTTGGCATGTATGGGCTATTTTGTTTTGTTAAATTTTGGGTTGTAAACTTTAAGCCATGTGAAAATGGCCTATGTGGTCGTTTGAGTGGGATGCTAGAACCTATAGCCACGAGTCTTAGAAACCTTAAATTTTGATAAGGTGGCTATAATTTGTGTCATGTATGATGGATGATTAGTAAGGCTAAGGAAGGATTCATGAAATTGGCATAGTCTCTGCAGATGGCTATTGCGGACAGCAGCAGTGATATGAGATCGAAAAATCACTAAAAATAGTAGAAGTGGAATTAATTGCTAAAAAAAAATTACATACTCGAAGCTTGATGGGTCTATTTTCATATGGATGAAACAAAACGACCATATGAGCTGTATTTTAAGAGATATTCAAGATTTCGTGAGACAGGGCCAGAACGGTTTCTGGATTCTATGTTTCGACTTTGAAAATTTACCATAAATTATCCAGAAACAATTAGAAGTCATGCCTTATATGCATAGATTCTCCTTTGAGTCTAGTTTCATTAGAAACAAACGACATGAGCATTGGAGCTCTGTACGAGATGATATCCAGGTCATAATACGCAAAGGTCAGTGTAGTCGAACCCCGAAACAGGAGTGACTTTAACTAATAAACTGTACCAATTGGTCTGACCAAAAATTTTAAAAATAAATCCACGGATGGATATATGAGTCTAAATTCGGGGAAAATTTACGGAACTGGTTTTCGAGTTCTGGAACTCGAGATATGATTTTTAAGGTGATAGGGACGCAGTTTGCCATTTGGATGGAAATGTGAAAAATAGTCATGTGACACATGAGAGTTGGTGCGAGAACCCTCGTGTCCGACTCTGGCGACGGTATCGGGAACAGGGTGTTACAATTTTATTGGTATCAGAGCTATGGTTTAGTCGGTTCTAGGACTACCGTAGCGCGTGTGAGTCTAGCTATACATGCCAATGTGTTAGTGCTTAAAAATGTGATGACTTCTGACGGTTGAGATTTTTGTTTTGATTAGCAAATGGAACCCGGGGTAGAGAGACCTTTGGCGGATGACGTTGAAAGTGTAGCGGCTGCTCCTGCGCAAGGGACACCACCTGTTGAGCCTCAGTCATCTGCGAATAATCAAGATGAAGGGGCAAAACAAGCCTTCTTCACCATGATGAATGAGTGGGTCGCATAATATGCCCGAACCAATCCGGCTGTCCAACCATTCCCAAATTTAAATAATCCACCCCAAGAGCCCGTAATGCCATCGATTCTTGATCCTGTGATTTGAGTAAACCACTGTGGACTTGATTAGGAAGCGTGGGGCGAGGAGTTTAAGGCCATAGTTCTTGATGATGCCGAAAGGGCCGAGTTCTGGCTTGATAACACCATTAGAGTGTTTGATGAACTGTCATGCACACCCGATGAATGTCTTAAGTGTGCTATATCCTTGTTGCGAGACTTAGCCTACTATTGGTGGAGGACCTTAATTTCCATAGTCCCAAAGGAACAAGTTACTTGGGATTTCTTCCAAACGGAATTTCAAAAGAAATACATTAGTCAACGGTTCATCGATCAAAAGCGTAAGGAATTCTTGGAGCTCAAGCAAGGTCGTATGATTCATATCGAATCTGAACATGAGTTCGTAAGACTTAGTCGGTATGCTCGGAGTGTGTGGCTGATGAGGTTGCTATGTGCAAAAGATTTGAAGAGGATTGAATGAAGAGTTAAAGCTCTTGGTTGGTATTTTGGAGATAAAAGAATTTGTAACACTAGTTGAGCGAGCACGCAAGGCGGAAGAGCTCGGAAGGGAGAAGAGGAAGGCTGAATTTGAAGCTAGAGATTATCGTAAAGATCGACGGACAAGGCTCCATTTTTGGTTGTAAAGAAGTTCGAGAGAGGACACAAATAAGTCGAGGCGATCGCGGGATTTCCATTAGAGCACGACCATCGATGGACTCACGAGCTATTTCGGTAGCTAGTGTGGGCAATAATCATCAAGAAAAGCCCGAATGCCCCCAATGTGGAAGGCGACACATAGGTGAATGTTGGGGTAAGTCTGCATTAATAGGGCTCGTTATGGATGCGGTTGAAGGACCACTTCATTAGAGATTGCAGAGCTAGATGAGAAGAATAAGATGCAAGGTGCAAGATCTAGTGGGACGACGGCTAGAGGTAGACCCCGAGGATTTCGGGGAGGTAGGGGTGGTAATCGAGAGAGGGTCTCGATACGGTTGTTCGATCCGAGACACGTGCTCTGCTAGAGCATATGCTATCCGCGCATCGAGAGGAGGCATCCTCCCCGACGTTATCACCGGTACTTTCACTCTCTTTGATACTAGTGTGATTGCATTGATTGACCACAGCTCTACTCATTCATATGTATGTGAAACCTTAGCATCCGATAAGACTCTACTGTTGAGTCTCTCGAGTTCGTAATTCGAGTGTCAAACCCTTTGGGTCAATACGTACTCGTTGATAAAGTGTGCAAGAGATGCCCCTAATAATTCGAGAATCTGTTTTCCTACCGATCGATACTTCTACCATTTGATGAATTCGATGCTATTCTTGGTATGGATTGGTGACCGTGCATGATGCGATGGTGGATCGCAAAAGGAAAACCATTGATTTGAGGAGTGCAAATAATGAGGTAGTCCGAGTCGAGTCTACTAATTTAAAAGGAGTGCCGATAATATCTTCTATGACCGCCGGAGATATGTGAAAAAGGGGTGTGAAACATACCTTGCGTATGTGTTTGAGAGTAAAGAGACGGAAAGGAAACTCGAATCGGTACCAGTGGTTTGTGAGTATTCAGATGTTTTTCCTGAGGAGTTACCGGGATTGCCACCGGTTCGAGAAGTGGAATTCGGCATCGAAGTGGTACCGGGTACTACGCCGATCTCAATAGCCCCGTATCATATGGCATTAACGGAATTAAAGGAATTGAAGGTTCAATTGCAAGAATTGACGGATAGAGGTTTCGCTCGATCGAGTTTTTCTCCATGGGGAGCACCAGTATTGTTTGTGAAGAAGAAGGATGGAACTATGAGATTGTGCATCGACTATCGTCAGTTGAATAAAGTGACGATAAAGAATAAATATCCGTTGCCACGAATTGACGATTTGTTTGATCAATTAAAGGGAGCCTCAGTGTTTTCAAAGATAGATTTGAGGTCGGGGTACTATCAGTTGAGGGTCCGAGAATCGGACATACCCAAAAGCGCTTTTAGAGCGAGTACGGCCACTCACGAATTCTTAGTGATGCCGTTTGGGCTCACTAATGCCCCTGCGGTATTTATGGATTTAATGAATAGAATTTTCAGGCCATACTTGGGTCGGTTCGTAGTTGTATTTATCGATGACATTTTGGTCTATTCGAGAGATGAAATTGAACACGCTGAACACCTGAGGCTAGTGTTGCAAATTTTACGAGATAAGCGATTATACATAAAGTTCATAAATGTGAATTTTGGTTGAGAGAGGTTAGCTTTTGGGGCACGTGGTGTCGCATCGGTGTCGGTGGACCCGAACAAAATTTCGCCATAGTCGATTGGAAACCTCAAGGAATGTTACTGAAGTTAGGAACTTTTGGGGCTTGCGGATACTATCGACGATTTGTGAAAGGTTTTTCGATGATAGCTGCCGATGATGAAACTACTCCAAAAGATGTTAAGTTCGAGTGGTCGGAATCTTTGTCAAGAAAGTTTCGATCGACTAAAAACCTGCTTAACCGAGGCCCCGTTCTAGTACAGTGAGTCCCAGAAAGAGTTTTCATATCTGATGGCGCATCCTTGTTTGGGTTAGGTTGTGTGTTGATGCAAGAAGGTCGAGTTGTGGCTTACGCATTGAGACAACTAAAGCCGCATGAGAGAAACTATCGACCCATGACCTTGAACTAGCGACCATAGTGTTCGCCTTGAAAATATGGCGGCATTACTTGTTTGGAGAAAGGTGTCATATTTATTCGGACCACAAAAGTCTTAAATATTTGATGACTCAAAGAGATTTAAACTGCGACAAAGGCGTTGGCTTGAGTTGTTGAAAGACTATGAACTCATCATTAATTATCACCGAGAAAGGCCAGCGTGGTGGCCGATGCTTTAAGTCGCAAGGCACCGTTTGCTTTGAGAACGATGGATGCTCACCTATCCGTTTCACCCGATGAGGTGCTAGTAGTCGAATTAGAGGCCAAACCGTTATTGATTCATCAAATACTTGAATCTTAGAAGGTCGATTTGAATTGGTCGCTAAATGAGTCGAATGTGTTTGAATGAGGAATCGAATTTCAGATTGGCGACAATGATTGCTTGACGTTCAAGGGTCGATTATGTATTAGAGGATTGAACTTGTTTCAAGATTCTCGGACGAGGCTCACGATGAGTCGAATGTCATCCACCCGAGTAGTACTAAAATGTACAATGACCAAACGCCAATTTTGGTGGCGGTATGAAACGAGACATTTTGAATTTGTTTCAAGGTGTCGATATGTCAACAAGTGAAAGCGGAACATCAAGTGCCATCGGGATTACTTGACCAATCATGATACGAATGGAAATGGGATCGAGTGACAATGGATTTTGTATCCGGGTTACCGGTGTCGGCGAGTAAGAAAGATGCGATTTGGGTTGTTGTGGATAGGATCGACTAAGTCGGCTCACTTTATCCTCGTCGCGCACGGATTTTTCGCTCGATAAGTTGGCGAGTTATACATCTCCCAAATTGTTCGATTGCATGGGGTACCTACTTCTATCGTGTCGGATAGAGACCCAAGATTTACGTCGCGACTTTGGAAGAAATTGCAAGAGGCTTTGGGTACCAAGCTGCATTTTAGTACTGCTTTTCATCCCCAAACCGATGGTCAATCCGAACGGATAATTCAAATACTTGAGGATATGTTGAGATGTTGCATCCTTGAGTTTAGTGGTTCATGGGAACGGTATTTACCTTTGATTGAATTCGCTTACAATAACAGTTTTCAATCAAGTATTAAGATGGCGCCTTACGAGGCTTTATACGGTCGTAAATGCCGTACCCCATTATTCTGGACTGAACTTTGTGAAGGTAAAATCTTGAGGTTGATTTGATTAAGGATGCCGAAGCGAAAGTTCGAGTAATTCGTGAAAGTTTGAAAGTCGCTTGGATCGCCAAAAGTCGTATGCGGATTTGAGAAGAAAAGACATTGAATATCGGGTTGGGGACAAGGTATTTCTCAAAGTTTCACCACGGAAGAAGGTGCTTAGATTTGGTCGTAAGGGCAAATTGAGTCCGAGGTTCATCGGTCCGTATGAAGTATCCGAACGAGTTGGGCGATGGCGTCGATTAATTTTACCCCGAGCTTGAAAGGATTCTAGCGTTTTCCATGTCTCGATGCTTGACGATATAAGTCGACCCGACACACGTAATCACTCCATCCGAGGTCGAGGTTGACCTAATTTGAGTTATGAGGAACAGTAGGTTCGCATTACGATCGCCAAGTAAAGAGTTGCGTAATAAGAAAATCCCATTGGTGAAGGTGTTGTGGCATAAACACTTTGAATTGAAGAAGCCACTTGGGAACTTGAGGACTCTATGAAAGAGCGATACACGAGCCTATTTGGGTAAGATTTTCGGGGACGAAAATTTCTTAAGTGGGGGAGAGTTATGACATCCCTAATTTAACCCTAGTCGGGAAGTGGTTTGGGACCACAAAACTGGGTCACAAAAACATTTAAATACCTTATTACATGCCAAATATATGTGAAAATGCATGTGTGAATTTTAATTCTTTGATTTAGTTAAATTGAGCGTGAATTGAAAGAAAAAGGACTCATGTGAAAGGATTTAAATATATGTGGCTAATTTTAAGAGGTTAGTAAAAGAATGAAGTAAAATAGATGGAGTTGCATGTCAAATAGTCCATTTCCTAAGGATAGTGGCCGGCCATGACAAGATTATGGGCAAAGGAACATGTTTCCAACATGTTAGGTTAGTGGTGTATGTAGGAAGCCATAAAATAAAAGCTAGCATTAAAGAATTGAAAAAAAATGATGAGCATGGATGCCCCCATTTGCCGTGAATTGAACAAGAAAAAAAAAGTGCTCATCCTTTCTCAAATTTTTGTATTGCCGTGAGTAAGGGAGAGGGGGTTTGGAGAAGCTTGGCCATACTTGCAACTAGATTGAGGTATGTTTGATGTCATTCCTTAGGATTCATGCATGTTTTAGTTGTTAGTTTGAAACCTACCTAGCCCATGGCTTAGATTTCTTTGCTATTTGATGGAGATGAAGTTCGGCCATGGAGGTTGTCTTTCTTGGTTGGTATTTTAATGTTGTTGTGTGAAGCATGAAGAGAAGTGAGATGAATGTTTAATAAAAGGAGATTTTTGTGCCATTGAGTTCTTGTTGTTATATGTGTATGTGCATGAGTATTCGCCATGCTATAGAATCCATGTTGCAAAATAATTAATGCTTAATGTGATATATAATAGTACTTGTGAATGAGCTTGAGTGTATCTAAATTATTAGTTGGAGGTGCCGAATGTGGTCTTGGATGAATTTTAAAGAACAAAGAAATTTTGGGTGACTATAGGTCAAGGACATTCGGCCAAAGGCTTGTGTGCTAGCAAAAGTCGGCCTAGATGGGGTAAATGTTAAGTGTTAAATGTTCATGAGATAAAATTTTGTGATTTGATGAATTAATGATGATAGTATAGTTGATGTCATGTATAAATATGTGGCAAGACGGTTAAACTAGTTAATTTATTGATTAAGCTCAAGAAGCTAGAGGTGGAGAATCAAGCAAAGGCAAAGGAAAGAACATCGAGTAGCCGAGTTGGAACCATTTTACCCAATACAAGGTAAGTCATTAAGCATATATTTGATATTGCTTAAATGATTGTAATATCTATGCAATTGTGTTTAATGAGATGAAATATGTACAAATGTATGTGTATGAAAAGATGATATTGTTGAGCGTAAAAGAGATAGTGAAATGTGTAGGAAGTTTGCTTGGCACTAAGTGTGCGAGAAATAGATGTGTCTGTGACGAGATTGGCCTTGAGTGTGCGAGCTTGTAATGTATGGCACTAAGTGTGCGAGTTTAGACTATATGGCACTATGTGTGCGGGCTTGAATCACATGGCACTAAGTGTGCGTGATTGAGTATTAAGCACTATGTGTGCGAACTCTACACATATCTCCGATTGAATATTTATATGGAGGTGTGACTTTATTGATGAGTATGGACAGCGGAAAGAGTAAGTACCTTGAGTTAATGGCTAATAGATGCTATGTTCATGCTCGGGGTGGAGTTGGTAAGATTTAAATCTATGTGATGATTTCAATTGCATTCCCGTAAATAAGGTATCGTGGAATAGATGAAAGTTCATTTGATTGCATGATTGTTGC
The DNA here is from genome assembly GCF_025698485.1 of Gossypium arboreum. Lineage (NCBI taxonomy): Eukaryota > Viridiplantae > Streptophyta > Magnoliopsida > Malvales > Malvaceae > Gossypium > Gossypium arboreum. The sequence continues at coordinate 27,936 of NW_026440298.1, forward strand.
GGAAATGAAATGATGTATGGAAATTGCTACAAATATCCTATTGAATAGTATATGAAATGTAAATGTATGACTTGGTATGAGATTGATTCGAAAGGTCTAAGGAACTATGGTATAGTTCGGTATGGCTGGAACACTTGGCCTTGTTTCATTATTTCATTTTATGATAATTTTATTAATGGATTGTTGTGGAATGCTTATGACTTACTGAGTTATAAACTCACTCGGTGTTTTCTTGTCACCCATTTTAGGTTTCTTGGACTCGTGTTGCACCCCTCCAATTTTATATCTCATTAAATTTTTTTTCTATTTTTTTTGATATCTCATCGTTTAACTAATTAGTTATTTACGGAATAAATCACTCGAAACGTTATTTAGTCGTATTTAAATTCAAATTCGAGGCTCAAGCGCGATCAGGGGTAGCCTTTATATAAATAGAATGCGCAAGAATTGACGGGTGCGATCATAGCAGCACTAATGCACCGGATCCCATCAAAACTCCGCAGCTAAGCGTGTTTGGGCGAGAGTACTACTAGGATGGGTGACCTCCTGGGAAGTCCTCGTGTTGCACCCCTCCAATTTTATATCTCATTAATTTTTTTCTATTTTTTTTAATATCTCATCGTTTAACTAATTAGTTATTTACGGAATAAATCACTCGAAACGTTATTTGGTCGTATTTAAATTCAAATTCGAGGCTCAAGCGCGATCAGGGGTAGCCTTTATATAAATAGAATGCGCAAGAATTGACGAGTGCGATCATACCAGCACTAATGCACCGGATCCCATCAGAACTCGCAATTAAGCGTGCTTGGCGAGAGTAGTACTAGGATGGGTGACCTCCTGGAAAGTCCTCGTGTTGCACCCCTCCAATTTTATATCTCAGTAAAATTTTTTTCTATTTTTTATATCTCATCGTTTAACTAATTAGTTATTTACGGAATAAATCACTCGAAACGTTATTTGGTCGTATTTAAATTCAAATTCGAGGCTCAAGCGCGATCAGGGGTAGCCTTTATATAAATAGAATGCGCAAGAATTGACGGGTGCGATCATACCAGCACTAATGCACCGGATCCCATCAGAACTCCGCAGTTAAGCGTGCTTGGGCGAGAGTAGTACTAGGATGGGTGACCTCCTGGGAAGTCCTCGTGTTGCACCCCTCCAATTTTATATCTCATTAAAATTTTTTCTATTTTTTTTAATATCTCATCATTTAACTAATTAGTTATTTACGGAATAAATCACTCGAAACGTTATTTGGTCGTATTTAAATTCAAATTCGAGGCTCAAGCGCGATCAGGGGTAGCCTTTATATAAATAGAATACGCAAGAATTGACGGGTGCGATCATACCAGCACTAATGCACCGGATCCCATCAGAACTCCGCAGTTAAGCGTGTTTGGGCGAGAGTTCTACTAGGATGGGTGACATCCTGGGAAGTCCTCGTGTTGCACCCCTCCAATTTTATATCTCATTAATTTTTTTTTCTATTTTTTTTAATATCTCATCGTTTAACTAATTAGTTATTTACAGAATAAATCACTCGAAACGTTATTTGGTCGTATTTAAATTCAAATTCGAGGCTCAAGCGCGATCAGGGGTAGCCTTTATATAAATAAAATGTGCAAGAATTGACGGGTGCGATCATACCATCTCTAATGCACCGGATCCCATCAGAACTCCGCAGGTAAGTGTACTTGGGCGAGAGTAGTACTAGGATGGGTGACCTCCTGAGAAGTCCTCGTGTTGCACCCCTCCAATTTTATATCTCATTTAATTTTTTTCTATTTTTTTTATATCTCATCGTTTAACTAATTAGTTATTTACAGAATAAATCACTCGAAACGTTATTTGGTCGTATTTAAATTCAAATTCGAGGCTCAAGTGCGATCAAGGGTAGCCTTTATATAAATAGAATGCACAAGAATTGACAGGTGCGATCATACCAGCACTAATGCACTGGATCCTATCAGAACTCCGCGATGAAGCGTGCATAGGCAAGAGTAGTACTAGGATGGGTGACTTCCTGAGAAGTCCTCGTGTTGCACCCCTCCAATTTTATATTTAATTTAATTTTTTTCTATTTTTTTATATCTCATCGTTGAACTAATTAGTTATTTACGGAATAAATCACTCGAAATGTTATTTAGTCGTATTTAAATTGAAATTAGAGGCTCAAGTGCGATCTGGGGTAGCCTTTTTATAAATAGAATGCGCAAGAATTGACGGGTGCGATCATACCATCTCTAATGCACCGGATCCCATCAGAACTCCGCAGGTAAGTGTGCTTGGGCGAGAGTAGTACTAGGATGGGTGACTTGGTGAGAAATCCTCGTGTTGCACCCCTCCAATTATATCTCATTTAATTTTTTTCTATTTTTTTTATATCTTATTGTTTAACTAATTAATTATTTATGGAATAAATCACTCGAAACGTTATTTGGTAGTATTTAAATTCAAATTCGAGGCTCAAGTGCGAACATGGATAGCCTTTATATAAATAGAAGGCGCAAGAATTGACTGGTGCGATCATGCCAGCACTAACGCACCGGATCCCATCAGAACTTCGCAATTGAGCGTGCTTGGGCGAGTGTAGTACTAGGATGGGTGACCTCCTGGGAAGTCCTTGACTTGCATCCCTCCAATTTTATATCTCATTTAATTTTTTTCTATTTTTTTTATATCTCATCGTTTAACTAATTAGTTATTTACGGAATAAATCACTCGAAACGTTATTTGGTTGTATTTAAATTGAAATTAGAGGCTCAAGTGCGATCAGGGGTAGCATTTATATAAATAGAGTGATCAAGAATTGACAGGTGCGATCATACCAGCACTAATGCACTGGATCCTATCAGAACTCCGCAGTTAAGCGGTCATGGGCGAGAGTAGGACTAGGATGGTTGACTTCCTGAGAAGTCCTCGTGTTGCACCCCTCCAATTTTATATCTCATTTAATTTTTTTCTATTTTTTATATCTCATCGTTGAACTAATTAGTTATTTACGGAATAAATCACTTTTAACGTTATTTTTTCGTATTTAAATTGAAATTCGAGGCTCAAGCGCGAATAGGGGTAGCTTTTATATAAATAGTATGCGTAAAAACTGACGGGTGAGATCATACCAGCACTAATGCACCAGATCCCTTCAGAACTCCGCAGTTAAGCGTGCTTGGGCCAGAGTAGTACTCAGATGGGTTACCTCCTGGGAAGTCCTCGTGTTGCACCCCTCCAATTTTATATCTCATTATATTTTTTTTCTATTTTTTTTTATATCTCATCATTTAACTAATTAGTTATTTACGGAATAAATCACTCGAAACTTTATTTGGTCGTATTTAAATTCAAATTCGAGGCTCAAGTGCGATCAGGGATAGCCTTTATATAAATAGAATGTGAAAGAATTGACGGGTGAGATCATACCAGCACTAATGCACCGGATCCCATCAGAACTCCGCAGTGAAGCGTGTTCGGGCAAGAGTAGTACTAGGATGGGTGACCTCCTGGGAAGTCTTCGTGTTGCACCCCTCCAATTTTATATCTCATTTAATTGTTTTCTATTTTTTTTCTTATATCTCATCTTTTAACTAATAAGTTATTTACAGAATAAATCACTCGAAACGTTATTTGGTCGTATTTAAATTGAAATTAGAGGCTCAAGTGCGATCAAGGGTAGCCTTTATATAAATAGAATGCGCAGGAATTGACGGGTACGATCATACCAGCACTAATGCACCGGATCCAATTAGAACTCCGCAGTTAAGTGTGCTTCGGCGAGAGTAGTACTAGGATGGGTGACCTCCTAGGAAGTCCTCGTGTTGCACCGCTCCAATTTTATATCTCATTTATTTTTTTCTTTTTTTTTTTTGTATCTCATCGTTTAACTAATTAGTTATTTACGGAATAAATCACTCAAAACGTTATTTGGTCGTATATAAATTCATATTCGAGGCTCAAGTGCGATCAGGGGTAGCCTTATAGTAATTAGAATGCGCAAGAATTGACGGCTGCGATCATACCAGCACTAGTGCATCGGATCCCATTAGAACTCCGCAGTTAAATGTGCTTGGCTGAGAGTAGTACAAGGATGGGTGACCTCCTGGAATGTCCTCGTGTTGCACCCCTCCAATTTTGTATCTCATTTAATTTTTTTCTTTATATCTCATCGTTTAACTAATTAGTTATTTGCGGAATAAATCACTCGAAACGTTATTTAGTCGTATTTAAATTCAAATTCGAGGCTCAAATGCGATCAGGGTAGCCTTTATATAAATAGAATACGCAAGAATTGACAGGTGCGATCATACCAGCTGTTAGGATTTTAGCCCGAGTAAGTAACGAACAAGAGAATAGTAGAATAAATTGAGAAATTGAATTCACAAATTTAACCTGGAAAAACCCCTCCAAAGAGGATAAATAACCACGGGCAAAGATAATTTTACTATAATGGCAAAAGAACGAAGAGTACAATAGAACGAGATAAAAACTAAACCCTTAAAACCCGAAAACAAAGAACCCACAAAACGTAAACACAAGATTCTCTAAATCTGTTATGAGTTCTAATCTCTAATGGGTGTATTTTCTAAGGTTGTAAAAGAGCCTATTTATAGGCTAAATTCATAGATCAAATAATAATAAAATAATCGAAACTAATCAGTGTTTGATCGAAACAAGTAAACAAAGTTTAAGTGAAAGATTATTTTTCAAATTTGACTGAAAATAGGAGTTATATTTAACAAATCTCCACTTTGAGTCATATTTTCACCAACCCCATCTTTGCCAAAGCCCGCCATGAGCTTATCTTGAACTATGCAGGGAATTATCTGAGTCGAATTTGTGCTGAGAAACTGGAAGACTTCTAGCCTTCGACTTGTACACTGCCAAATCAAAACTAACCTAGTTCTGATTTTCACGAACACAGTGCCCTAACGTTTCAAAACTTGCATCCCAAAAAGAACCTCTCTTCAACGAAACAGTCATACATTTTTTCCCTTTTATGAACAAGTTGCATCCGCTCCAAACAAGTTGACTTCAACTCCGTAACTGACGAGGGACGTCTGATTTCACCGGTCACTGTATAACCTTCCAGAATATAAAGACTGCTGGTTCTTTTACCTTTTAACAAAACTAAAGCTCCACAAGATACTTTAATACCGCTCGACTCGATGTTGATTTTGCATCCGTTCAAGTCTAAAATACTTAAGGAGATGAGATTCTTTCATAAATCAGGTACATACCTGACATCTGAGAGTGTCCTAATCGTCCCATCGTGCATCTTAATTTTAACAGTACCAATACCAATTACCTTACTAGATGAATCGTATCCCATGCGCACAACTCCACCTTCAATCGAACTGTATGTGGAGAACCATTCTCTATTGGGACACATGTGGAAAGAACATCCTGAATCTAGGATCCACTCGGATGTGAGCTTGGTGTTACCACTTGTTGACACTAACAAGAAATCATCCCCATTTTCATCGGCCAAATTAGCACCAACTACATGTTCCTCGTTACTTTCAGCAGCTTTTTTATTCCGCAGTTTATAACAATCTGCTTTAACGTGACCTAACTTTTTATAGTAGCGACACATTTTATCTCGTTTCTTTGATGCTACCAAAACAGAAGCTTACCTATCTGTCTTACTATCCAAATGGAGCTCGTTTTCGAGTTTGTCTCTACTCAACAAATGACCTTTCACATCTTCGAACGAGAGTTTCTCTCTGCTATAAATCAGGGTTTCCCTGAAAGACTTTTATGAAGGGGGTAAAGAGCACAATAATAGCATAACCTGATCTTCGTCGTCAATATGAACCTCAACATTCTTTAAATCAATTAAAAGAGTAATGAATTGACTGATGTGATCTCTAAGAAGCTCACCTTCGTTCATGCGAAATGTAAATAGACGTTGTTTCAACGCTAAACGGTTAGCCAGATACTTAATCGCATAAAGAGTTTCTAACCTTTTCCACAAGGCAGATGAGGTCCTCTTCATCAATACCTCTTGCAATACCGTATTCATGAGGCATAACTAGATTGCAGATAAAGCCTTTTCATCAAGCTCTTCCCATTCTATTTTATTTAGATTCTCAGGCTTTTTCCCGATAACAACCTTTTTCAAGCCTGATTGAACTAGAATTGCCATCATCCAAACTTGCCACAGATTGAAATTTGTCTCACCATCGAACTTCTCAATTTCAAACCTTGTTGTTGCCATCTCTGAATGGGCTGAACTATGAAAATTGAAGTAGCTCTGATACCACTTGTTAGGATTTTAACCCGATTAAGTAACGAACAAGAAAATAGAAGAATAAATTGAGAAATTGAAATCACAAATTTAACGTGGGAAAACCCCTCTAAAGAGGATAAAAAACCACGGGCAAAGATAATTTTACTATAATGGCAAAAGAACGAAGAGTACAAAAGATGGAGATAAAAATTAAACCCCGAAAAGCCGAAAATAAAGAACCCACAAAACGTAAACACAAAATTCTCTAAATGTGTTATGAGTTCTAATCTCTAATGGGTGTATTTCCTAAGGTTGTAAAAGAGCCTATTTATAGGCTAAATTCATAGATCAAATAATAAAAAAATAATCCAAACTAATCAGTGTTTGATTGAAACAAGTAAACAAAGTGTAACTGAAAGATTATTTTTCAAATTTGACTGAAAATAAGAGTCATATTTAACACCAGCACTAATGCACCGGATCCTATTAGAACTCCGCAGTTAAGCGTGCTTGGGCGAGAGTAGTACTAGGATGGGTGACCTCCTGGGAAGTCCTCTTGTTGCACCCCTCCAATTTTATATCTCATTTAATTTTTTTTTATTTTTTTATATCTCATCGGTTAACTAATTAGTTATTTACGAAATAAATCACTCAAAACGCTATTTGGTCGTATTTAAATTCAAATTCGAGGCTCAAGTGCGTTCAGGGGTGGCCTTTATATAAATAGAATGCGCAAGAATTGACGGGTGCGATCATACCAGCTGTTAGGATTTTAACCTGATTAAGTAACGAACAAGAAAATAGTAGAATAAATTGAGAAATTAAACTCACAAATTTAATGTGGAAAAACCCCTCCAAAGAGGATAAAAAACCACGAGCAAAGATAATTTTACTATAATGGCAAAAGAAAGAAGAGTACAAAAGATGGAGATAAAAACTAAACCCCGAAAACCCGAAAACAAAGTACCCACAAAACGTAAAGACAAAATTTACTAAATGTGTTATGTGTTCTAATCTCTAATGGGTGTATTTTCTAAGGTTGTAAAAGAGCCTATTTATAGGCTAAATTCATAGATCAAATAATAATAAAATAATCCAAACTAATCAGTGTTTGATTGAAACAAGTAAACAGAGTTTAACTGAAAGATTATTTTTCAAATTTAACTGAAAATAGGAGTCATATTTAACAAATCTCCACCTTGACTCATATTTTCCACAACTCCATCTTTGCCAAAGCTTGCCAAGAGCCTATCTTGAACTATGCAGGGAATTAACTGAGTCAAATTTGTGCTTAGAAACTGGAAGACTTCTAGCCTTCGACTTGTACACTGCCAAATCAAAACTAACCCGGGTCTAATTTTCACGAACACAGTACCCTAGCTTTTCAAAACCTGCATCCAAAAGAGAACCTCTCTTCAACGAAACAGTCATACATTTTTCCCTCCTATGATCAAGTTGCCTCCGCTCCAAACAAGTTGACTTCAACTCCGTAATGGACGAGGGACGTCCGATTTCATCGGTCACTGTATAACCTTCCAGAATATAAAGACTGCCGTTTCTTTTACCTTTTAACAAAAGGAGAGCTCTACGAGATACTTTAATACCGCTCGACTCGATGTTGATTTTGCATCCTTTCAAGTCTAAAATACTTAAGGAGATGAGATTCTTTCGTAAATCAGGTACATATCTGACATTTGAGAGTGTCCTAATCGTCCCATCGTGCATCTTAATTTTAACAGTACCAATACCAATTACCTTACAAGATGAATCGTTTCCCATGCGCACAACTCTACCTTCAATCGAATTGTATGTGGAGAACCATTCTCTATTGGGACACATGTGGAAAGAACATCTTGAATCTAGGATCCACTCAGACGTGAGCTTGGTGTTATCACTTGTCGACACTAACAATAAATCATCCCCATTTTCATCGGCCAAATTAGCACCGGCTACATCTTCCTCGTTACTCTCAGCAGGTTTTTTATTTCGCAATTTATAACAATCTACTTTAACGTGACCTAACTTTTTACAGTAGCGACACCTTTTATCTCGTTTCTTTGATGCTACCAAAACGGAAGCTTGCCTATCTGTCTTGCTATCCAAATGAAGCTCATTGTCGAGTTTGACTCTACTCAACAAATGACCCTTCACATCTTCGAACGAGAGTTTCTCTCTGCCATAAATCAGGGTTTCCCTGAAAGACTTGTATGAAGGGGGTAAAGAGCACAATAATAGCATAGCCTGATCTTCATCGTCAATATGAACCTCAACATTCTTTAAATCAATTAAAAGAGTAATGAATTGACTGATGTGATCTCTAAGAAGCTCACCTTCGTTCATGCGAAACGTAAATAGACGTTGTTTCAACACTAAACGGTTAGCCAGAGACTTAGTCGCATAAAGAGTTTCTAACTTTTCCCAAAAGGCAGATGAGGTCTTCTTCATCAATACCTCCTGCAATACCGTATTCGTGAGGCATAACTGGATTGCAGATAAAGCCTTTTCATCAAGCACTTCTGTGACAGCCCAAAATTTGACCCTAGTCGGGAAGTGGTTTCGGGACCGCTAAACCGAGTCACCGAAATGTTGGAACGTAATATTTATTGTCTAGAATATGTGAATATGAATGTGTGAAAATTTCATGTTTGGATTTTTCTTAATTGTAGATGAATTTTTGTGATTAGGACTTATGTGAGAAAACTTAGAAATGTCTTTGGGCAAATGTAAGTGGCCTATTAGTGCATGTAATCAAAGGGTGGACTTGCATGTCAAATTCCCTTTGATATTAGCTAATGGCCGCCATGACAAGAGTGATGGGCAAGGAAACATGTTTCCAACATGTTAGGCTAGTGATGTATGTAGGAAACAATAAAATAGAAAGCTAGTAGTAAAGAAATAAAAAAAAGAAGAAGAGAATGGTGAATGTCCCCCTTTGCCGTGAGTTGAGGAAGAGGAAAGAAAAATCCTTGTTGTTCATCCATTCTCATTTTTGTTACAATTACCATGACTTGAGAAGAAGAAGGAGTGTTCATGTTTTCTTTCTTTTGCAATTGTTGTAACTAGAAGAAGAAGAGGAAGCAATAATAGAGAAATACAATGGAGCAAATCAAATAGGTGATTTCCATCTTGGAGGAATTTTGATTCGATTCTTTGCAAATATTTTATATTTCTTCCTAAGCTGTTCGGTTTTAAGTGTTGCGATGCTTGAGATTGTTGTTGCATGCGACATGCATGTAAGATTTTGATAGTTTTGTTTGGTGAGTGTGGATTAATTTGCTCACAGAAACCGTGGCTAAATGGTGAAGTAAATAGTGTGGTATGGCTGCTCAAATATGTGTTGGCGTGTGCAATTGTGACTATCTTATTATCTTGCCTTAATTTGCTTTTACATGCTGTCCAATATTGTAAATTTTATGACAAATTCGGTTAAGTTTAATGCATGTCTCATTTGAAAATTCAATGCTGTCCAAAGCTGGACATTTCCATGTTGTTCGGGTGAGTCTTTCAAAGGTAACTTTGCTAAATTCTCACATTTAATTTATGGGTACATATACAAGTAATGTTAGGCTATATGGAATGTAAGTATAGGTGTGATCGGTCATGGAAATTTGATATGAAGTTTTGTTAGGTGAGTGGTGAATGGCGAATGAATTATATACATTGTGAGGATGAAATTTGTATATAAATTGTGTATGTGTGCATTAGGACTTTAAGGGGTAATGAGATGAAGTTAAGGTGCGAATTTTAGTTAGGGTGATAGAGATAATTCGGTTGAGTTGATTCATGATGTTGTACATTAGAATAAAAAATTTACTACTAAATGTATTTATTCTAGATCAAGACATCAAAGGGGAAAATCAAACAAAGGCAAAGCAAAGATAATCGAGTAGCCGATTGGAAATCGTTTCATCAATATAAGGTAAGTCATTAAGCATATATTTGGTATTGATTTAAATGATCATAATATATATGCAATTGTGTTTAATGAATTGATGTGTAAATGGAAATGTATGTGTATGGAATGATGCCATCGTTGAATGTATAAAGGTGGTAAATTGCATAAAGTATTGGTCTCGGCACTAAGTGTGCGGGTATAAATGGACACGGTGACAAGATTGGCACTAAGTGTGCGGGTTTAAAATTGTACAGCACTAAGTGTGCGAGTTTGATTATCTGACACTAAGCGTGCGAGCTGAAAATATATAGCACTAAGTGTGCGAGCTGAAAATTATATAGCACTAAGTGTGCGAGCTGAAAATATATAGCACTAAGTGTGCGGATTCACTATATGCTCTTGCATTACAATTGGCACTTGAGTGTGCGACATTATCGAGTTAATCCCGGACAGCGGATCGGGTAAGTACCTTGAGCTCATGACGAATAGGCAATATGTTCATGCTCGGGGTTGAGCTTGGTAAGCTTTAAATCTATGTGATGATTGCAATTGTATGATTGTGGTGAAAATGAGTTGGTGTGTGAAAATGCCTCAAATATCTTATTGTATAGAATTTGAAATGTGGATGTATGACTTGGTATGAGATTGAACCGAAAGGTCCGAGGAATTATGGTATAGTTTCGATATGGATGGAGTACCTAGCCGTTTATTGTTTCATGTTGTGATAACTTTATTAATGGGTGGTTGTCGAATGCTTATGACTTCTTGAGTTATAAACTCACTTGGTGTTTTCTTGTCACCCATTTTAGGTCTCTTGGACTCGTATCGTTTGCGTGCTCGGAACCGTCGTTGAAGTCATCACACCGGCTGGAAATTTTTGGTATTGTCGTCGTAGTTGAACTAGGAGAACGTTTGGCATGTATAGGCTATTTTGTTTTGTTGAATTGTGGGTTGTAAACTTTAAGCCATGCGAAAATGGCCTATGTGGTCGGTTGAGTGTGATTCTAAAACCTATAGTCACGAGCCTTAGAAACCTTAATTTTGATAAGGTGGCCATAGTTTGTATTATGTATGATGTAAAAGTTGGCCATGGAAGAATTATGAAATAGTCATTGTTTGCTTTAGTAACAGATGCTGCCAGCAGCAGTGAGGTGAGATGGAAAAATAACTAAAAATAGTCGAAGTAGAATTAAATAGTGAATAAACCATGAAATTGAACCTCGATGAATCTATTTTCATATGGACGAAACGAAACGACCATATGAGCAGTATACTGAGAGATATTAAAGTTCTCGTGAGACAGGGCCAGAATGGTTTCTGGATCCCCTGTCTCGACTTTGAAAATTTACCATAAATTATCCAAAAGGAATTAGAAGTCTTTCCTTATATGTGCAGATTCCCTTTTGAGTCTAGTTTCGTTAGAAACAAACGGCATGAGCATTGAAGCTCTGTACGAGAAGATATCCAGGTCGTAATGCGCGAAGGTCAGTGTAGTCGACCCCTGTAACATGGGTAACTTTAACTAATAAACTGTACTAATTGGCTTGACCAAAAATTCTAGAAAAAAATGTGTAGATGGAATTATGAGTCTAGTTTCAGGGAAAATTTACGGAACTCGTTTTCGAGTTCTGGAACTCGAGATATGAGTTTTAAGGTGACAGGGACGCAGTTTTCCAGCTAGGCTGGAAATGTGAAAAATAGTCTGTGTGACACATGAGAGTTGGTCTTAGAACCCCTCGTGTCCGACTCCGGCGACGGTATCGGGGATGGGGTGTTACAACTTCCCATTCTATTTTATTTAGATTCTCAGGCTTTTTCCCGATAACAACCTTTTTCAAGCCTGATTGAACTAGAATTGCCATCATCCGAACTTGCCACAGATTGAAATTTGTCTCACCATCGAACTTCTCAATTTCAAACCTTGTTGTTGCCATCTCTAAACGGGCTTATCTATGAAAATTGAAGTAGCTCTGATACCACTTGTTAGGATTTTAACCTGATTAACTAACGAACAAGAAAATAGCAGAATAAATTGAGAAATTGAACTCACAAATTTAACGTGGAAAAACCCCTCCAAAGAGGATAAAAACCATGGGCAAAGATAATTTTACTATAATGGCAAAAGAACGAAGAGTGCAAAAGATGGAGATAAAAACTAAACCCCGAAAACCCGAAAACAAAGAACCCACAAAACGTAAACACAAAATTCTCTAAATGTGTTATGAGTTCTAATCTCTAATGGGTATATTTTATAATGTTGTAAAATAGCCTATTTATAGGCTAAATTCATAGATCAAATAATAATAAAATAATCCAAACTAATCAGTGTTTGATTGAAACAAGTAAACAGAGTTTAACCGAAATATTATTTTTCAAATTTGACTGAAAATAGGAGTCATATTTAACACCAGCACTGATGCACCGGATCCCATCAGAACTCCGCAGTTAAGCATGCATGGGCGAGAGTAGTACTAGGATGGCTGACCTCCTGAGAAGTCCTCGTGTTGCACCCCTCCAATTTTGTATCTCATATAATTTTTTCTATTTTTTTATATCTCATCATTTAACTAATTAGTTATTTACGAAATAAATCACTCGAAATGCTATTTGGTCGTATTTAAATTCAAATTGGAGGCTAAAGTGAAATCAGGGGTAGCCTTTATATAAATAGAATGCGCAAGAATTGACGGGTGCGATCATACCATTACTAATGCACCGGATCCTATCAGAACTCCGCAGTGAAGCGTGCTTGGGCGAGAGTAGTACTAGGATGGGTGACCTCCTAGGAAGTCCTCGTGTTGCACCCCTCCAATTTTATATCTCATTTAAATTTTTTTTATATCTCGTCGTTTAACTAATTAGTTATTTACGAAATAAATCACTCGAAACGCTATTTGGTCGTATTTAAATTCAAATTCGAGGCTCAAGTGCGATCAGGGGTAGCCTTTATATAAACAGAATGTGCAAGAATTGACGGTTGCGATCATACCGGCACTAATGCACCTGATCCCATCAGAACTCCGCAGTTAAGCGTGCTTGGGTGAGAGTAGTACTAGGATGGGTGACCTCCTGTGAAGTCCTCGTGTCGCACCCCTGCTATTTTATATCTCATTTAACTTTTTTCTATTTTTTATATCACATCGTTTAACTAATTAGTTTTTTACGAAATAAATCACTCAAAACGCTATTTGGTCGTATTTAAATTCAAATTCGAGGCTCAAGTGCGATCAGGGGTAGCCTTTATATAAACAGAATGCGCAAGAATTGACGGGTGCGATCATACCAGCACTAATGCACCAGATCCCATCAGAACTCCGCAGTGAAGCGTCCTTGGGCGGGAGAAGTACTAGGATGGGTGACCTCCTGGGAATTCCTCGTGTTGCACCCCTCCAATTTTATATCTCATTTAATTTTTTTCTATTTTTTTTATATCTCATCGTTTAACTAATTAGTTATTTACGAAATAAATCACTCGCAATGCTATTTGTTCGTATTTAAATTCAATTATGAGGCTCAAGTGCGATCAGGGGTAGCCTTTATATAAATAGAATGCGCAAGAATTGACGGGTGCGATCATACCAGCACTAATGCACCGGATCCCATTAGAACTCCGCAATTAAGCGTGCTTGGGCGAGAGTAGTACTAGGATGGGTGACCTCTTGGGAAGTCCTCATTTTGCACCCCTTCAATTTTATATCTCATTTAATTTTTTTCTATTTTTTTTATATCTCATCGTTAAACTAATTAGTTATATACGAAATAAATCACTCGAAACGCTATTTCACTGTATTTAAATTCAAATTCAAGACTTAAGTGCGAACAGGGGTAGCCTTTGTATAAATAGAATGCGCAAGAATTGACAGGTGCGATCATACCAGCAATAATGCACCGGATCCCATCAGAACTCCGCAGTGAGGCGTGCTTGGGTGAGAGTAGTACAAGGATGGGTGACCTTCAGGGAAGTCCTCGAGCTGCACCCCTCCAATTTTTTTTCTCATTTAATTTTTTTCTATTTTTTTATATCTTATCGTTAAACTAATTAGTTATTTACGAAATAAATCACTCGAAACGCTCTTTGGTCGTATTTCAATTCAAATTCGAGGCTTAAGTGCGAACAGGGGTACCCTTTATATAAATAGAATGCGCAAGAATTGACTGGTGCGGTCAGACTAGCACTAATGCACCAGATCCCATCAATACTCCACAGTCAAGTGTGCTTGGGAGAGAGTAGTAATAGGATGGGTGACCTCCTAGGAAGTCCTCGTGTTGCACACCTCCAATTTTATATCTCATTTAATTTTTTTCTATTTTTTTTATATCCCATCGTTTAACTAATTACTTATTTACGAAATAAATCACTCGAAACGCTATTTGGTAGTATTTAAATTCAAATTCGAGGCTCAAGTTCGAACAAGGGTAGCCTTTATATAAATAGAATGCACATGAATTGACGGGTGTGATCATACCAGCTCTAATGCACCGGATCCTATAAGAACTCCGCAGGTAAGCGTGCTTTGGCGATAGTAGTACTAGGATGGGTGACCTCCTGGGAAGTCCTCGTGTTGCACCCCTCCAATTTTATATCTCATTTAATTTTTTTTTATTTTTTTTATATCTCATCGTTTAACTAATTAGTTATTTACGAAATAAATCACTCGCAACGCTATTTGTTCGTATTTAAATTCAATTATGAGGCTCAAGTGCGATCAGGGGTAGCCTTTATATAAATAGAATGCGCAAGAATGGACGGGTGCGATCATACCAGCACTAATGCACCGGATCCCATTAGAACTCCGTAGTTAAGCATGCTTGGGCGAGAGTAGTACTAGGATGGGTGACCTCTTGGGAAGTCCTCATGTTGCACCCCTTCAATTTTATATCTCATTTAATTCTTTTCTATTTTTTTTATATCTCATCGTTAAACTAATTAGTTATATATGAAATAAATCACTCGAAACGTTATTTCTCTGTATTTAAATTCAAATTCGAGACTTAACTGCGAACAGGGGTAGCCTTTATATAAATAGAATGCGCAAGAATTGACAGGTGCGATCATACCAGCAATAATGCACCGGATCCCATCAGAACTCCGCAGTGAAGCGTGCTTGGGCGAGAGTTGTACAAGGATGGGTGACCTTCAGGGAAGTCCTCGAGCTGCACCCCTCCAATTTTATATCTCATTTAATTTTTTTCTATTTTTTTATATCTCATCGTTAAAATAACTAGTTATTTACGAAATAAATCACTCGAAACGCTATATGGTCGTATTTCAATTCAAATTCGAGGCTTAAGTGCGAACAGGGTTAGCCTTTATATAAATAGAGTGCGGAAGAATTGACGGGTGCGATCATACCAGCACTAATGCACCGGATCCCATCAGAACTCTGCTGTTAGGAGTGCTTGGGCGAGAGTAGTACTAGAATGGGTGACCTCCTGGGAAGTTCTCGTGTTGCACCCCTCCAATTGTATATCTCATTTAATTTTTTTCTATTTTTTTTATATCTAATCGTTTAACTAATTAGTTATTTTCGAAATAAATCACTTGGAACGCTATTTGTTCGTATTTAAATTCAAATTCTAGGCTTAAGTGCGATTAGGGGTAGCCTTTATAGAAAAAGAATGCGCAGGAATTGACGGGTGCGATCATACCAGCACTAATGCACCGGATCCCATCAGAACTCCATAGTTAAGCGTGTGTGGGCGAGAGTTGAACTAGGATGGGTGACCTCCTGGGAAGTCCTCATGTTGCACCCCTCCAATTTTATATCTCATTTAATTTTTTTCTATTTTTTTTATATCTCATCGTTTAACTAATTAGTTATTTACAAAATAAATCACTCGAAACACTATTTGGTCGTATTTAAATTCAAATTCGAGGCTCAAGGGCGATCAGGGTAGCCTTTATATAAATAGAATACGCAAGAATTGACGGGTGCGATCATGCCAGCACTAATGCACTGGATCCCATCAGAACTCCGCAGTTAAGCGTGCTTTGGCGAGAGTAGCAATAGGATGGGTGACCTCTTTGGATGTCCTCATGTTGCACACCTCCAATTTTATATCTCATTTAATTTTTTTCTATTTTTTTTAATATCCCATCGTTTAACTAATTAGTTATTTACGAAATAAATCACTCGAAACGCTATTTGGTAGTATTTAAATTGAAATTCGATGCTCAAGTTCGAACAAGGGTAGCCTTTATATAAATATAATGCGCAAGAATTGACGGGTGCGATCATACCAGCACCAATGCACCGAATCCCATCAGAACTCCGCAGGTAAGCGTGCTTTGGCGAGAGTAGTATTAGGATGGGTGACCTCTTGGGAAGTCCTCGTGTTGCACCCCTCTAATTTTATATCTTATTTAATGTTTTTCTATTTTTTTTTATATCTCATCGTTTAACTAATTACTAATTTTCGAAATAAATCACTCGAAACGCTATTTGGTCGTATTTAAATTCAAATTCGAGGCTCAAAGGCGATCAGCGGTAGCCTTTACATAAATACAATGCGCAAGAATTGATGGGTGCGATCATAATAGCGCTAATGCTCCGGATCCCATCAGAACTCCGTAGTTAAGCATGCTCGGGCGAGAGTAGTACTAGTATGGGTGACCTCCTGGGAAGTCCTCGTGTTACACCCCTCCAATTTTATATCTCATTTAATTTTTTTCAATTTTTTTATATCCCATCGTTTAACTAATTAGTTATTTACGAAATAAACCACACGAAATGCTATTTGGTCCTATTTAAATTGAAAGTCGACGCTCAAGTGCGATCAGGGGTAGCCTTTACAAAAATAGAATGCGCAAGAATTGACTGGTGCGATCATACCAGCACTAATGCACCGGATCCCATCAGAACGCCGTAGTTTAAGTGTGCTTGGGCGAGAGTAGTACTAGGATGGGTGACTTGGTGAGAAGTCCTCGTGTTGCACCCCTCCTATTTTATATCTCATTTAATTTTTTTCCATTTTTTTTATATCTCATTGTTTAACTAATTAGTTATTTATGAAATAAGACACTCGAAACTTTATTTGGTTGTATTTCAATTCAAATTCGAGGCTTAAGTGCGATATGGGGTAGCCTTTATATAAATAGAATGCGCAAGAATTGACGGGTAAGATCATACCAGCACTAATGCACCAGATCCCATCAGAACCTTGCAGTTAAGCGTGCTTGGGCGAGAGTAGTTCTAGGATTGGTGACCTCGTGGGAAGTCCTCGTGTTGCACCCCTCCAATTTTATATCTCATTTAATTTTTTTCTATTTTTTTTATATCTCATCGTTTAACAAATTACTAATTTACGAAATAAATCACTCGAAACGCTATTTGGCCGTGTTTAAATTCAAATTCGAGGCTCAAGTGCGATCAGCGGTAGCCTTTACATAAATACAATGCGCAAGAATTGATGGGTGCAATCATACCAGCACTAATGCTTCGGATCCCATCAGAACTCCGCAGTTAAGCGTGCTTGGGCAAGAGTAGTACTAGGATGGGTGACCTTCTAGGAAGTCCTCGTGTTGCACCCGTCCAATTTTATATCTCAATTCATTTTTTTCTATTTTTTTAACTCATCGTTTAACTAATAAGTTATTTACGAAATAAATCACTCGAAACGCTATTTGGTCGTATTTAAATTGAAATTCGACGCTCAAGTGCGATCAGGGGTAGCCTTTGCAAAAATAGAATGCGCAAGAATTGACAGGTGTGATCATACCAGCAGTAATGCACTGGATCACATCAGAACTCCGCAGTTTAAGCGTGGTTGGGCGAGAGTAGTACTAGGATGGGTGACTTGGTCAGAAGTCCTCGTGTTGCACCCCTCCTATTTTATATCTGATTTAATTTTTTTCCATTTTTTATATCGCATCATTTAACTAATTAGTTATTTACGAAATAAGACACTCGAAACCTTATTTGGTCGTATTTCAATTCAAATTTGAGGCTCATGTGCGATATGGGGTAGCCTTTATATAAATAGAATGCGCAAGCATTGACGGGTAAGATCGTACCAGCACTAATGCACCGGCTCCCATCAAAACTCCGCAGTTTAAGCGTGCTTGGGCGAGAGTAGTACTAGGATGGGTCACTTGGTGAGAAGTCCTCGTGTTGCACCCCTCTATTTTATAGCTCATTTAATGTTTTTCCATTTTTTTATATCTAATCGTTTAACTAATTGGTTATTTACGAAATAAATCACTCGAAACGCTATTTGGTCGTATTTAAATTCAAATTCGAAGCTCAATTGCGATAAGGGGTAGGCTTTATATAAATAGAATGGACAAGAATTGACGAGTGCGATCATAACAGCACTAATGCACCGGATCCCATCAGAACTCCGCTGTTAAGCGTGCTTGGGCGAGATTAGTACTAGGATGGGTGACTTGGTGAGAAATCCTCGTGTTGCACCCCTCGTATTTTATATCTCACTTAATTTTTTTTCCGTTTTTTCTATATCTCATCGTTTAACTAAGTAGTTATTTACGAAATAAATCACTCTAAACGTTATTTGGTCGTATTTAAATTCAAATTTGAGGCTCAGGTGCGATCAGGGTTAGCCTTTATATAAATAGAATGCGCAAGAATTGAAGGGTGGAATCATACCAGCACTAATGCACCGGCTCCGATCAGAACTCCGCAGTTAAGCGTGCTTGGGCGAGAGTAGTACTAGGATGGGTGACTTGGTGAGAAATCCTCGTGTTGCACCCCTCCTATTTTATATCTCATTTAATTTTTTTCCATTTTTTTCTATATGTCATTGTTTAACTAATTATTTATTTACGAAATCAATCACTCTAAACGTTATTTGGTCGTATTTAAATTCAAATTCGAGGCTCAGGTGCGATCAGGGTTAGCCTTTATACAAATAGAATGCGCAAGAATTGACAGGTGCAATCATCCCACCACTAATGCACCGGATCCCATCAGAACCTTGCAGTTAAGCGTGCATGGGCGAGAGTAGTTCTAGGATTGGTGACCTTGTGGGAAGTCCTCGTGTTGTACCCCTCTAATTTTTTATCTCATTTAATTTTTTTCTATTTTTTTATATGTCATCGTTTAACTAATTACTAATTTACGAAATAAATCACTTGAAACGCTATTTTGTCGTATTTAAATTGAA
The DNA here is from genome assembly GCF_025698485.1 of Gossypium arboreum. Taxonomy (NCBI): domain Eukaryota; kingdom Viridiplantae; phylum Streptophyta; class Magnoliopsida; order Malvales; family Malvaceae; genus Gossypium; species Gossypium arboreum. The sequence continues at coordinate 47,183 of NW_026440298.1, forward strand.
ATTCGACGCTCAAGTACGATCAGGGGTAGCCTTTGAAAAAATAGAATGCGCAAGAATTGACGGATGTGATCATACCAGCACTAATGCACCGGATCCCATCAGAACTCCGCAGTTTAAGCGTGCTTGGGCGAGAGTAGTACTAGGATGGGTGACTTGTGAGAAATCCTCGTGTTGCACCCCTCCTATTTTATATCTCATTTAATTTTTTTTCCATTTTTTTATATCTCATCGTTTAACTAATTAGTTATTTACGAAATAAATCACTCTAAACATTATTTGGTCGTATTTAAATTCAAATTCGAGGCTCAAGTGCGATAAGGGGTAGCCTTTATATATATAAAATGCACAAGAATTGACGAGTGCGATCATAACAGCACTAATGCACCGGATCCCATCAGAACTCCGCAGTTTAAGCGTGCTTGGACGAGAGTAGTACTAGGATGGGTGACTTGGTGAGAAGACCTCGTGTTGCACCCCTCTATTTTATATCTCATTTAATTTTTTTCCATTTTTTTATATCTAATCGTTTAACTAATTGGTTATTTAAGAAATCAATCACTCGAAACGTTATTTGGTCGTATTTAAATTCAAATTCAAGGCTCAAGTGCGATAAGGGGTAGCCTTTATATATATAAAATGCACAAGAATTGACGAGTGCGATCATATCAGCACTAATGCACCGGATCCCATCAGAACTCGCAGTTAAGCGTGCTTGGACGAGAGTAGTACTAGGATGGGTGACTTGGTGAGAAATACTCGTGTTGCAGCCCTCCTATTTTATATCTCATTTAATTTTTTTTCCATTTTTTTATATCTCAACGTTTAACTAATTAGTTATTTACAAAATAAATCACTCTAAACGTTATTTGGTCGTATTTAAATTCAAATTCGAGGCTCAGGTGCAATCAGGGTTAGCCTTTATGTAAATAGAATGCGCAAGAATTGACCGGTGCAATCATACCAGCACTAATGCACCGGATCCCATCAGAACCTTGCAGTTAAGCGTGCTTGGACGAGAGTAGTTCTAGGAATGGTGACCTCGCGGGAAGTCCTTGTGTTGCACCCCTCCAATTTTATATCTCATTTAATTTTTTCTATTTTTTTTATATCTCATCATTTAACTAATTACTAATTTACGAAATAAATCACTCGAAACGCTATTTGGTCGTATTTAAATTCAAATTCGAGGCTCAAGTGTGATCTGCGGTAGCCTTTACATAAATACAAAGCGCAAGAATTGATGGGTGCGATCATACCAGCACTAATGCTCCGGATCCCATTAAAACTCCGTAGTTAAGCGTGCTTGGGCGAGAGTTGTACTAGGATGGGTGACCTTTTGGAAAGTCCTCGTGTTGCACCCGTCCAATTTTATATCTCATTTAATTTTTTTCTATTTTTTTATCTCATCGTTTAACTAATTAGTTATTTACGAAATAAATCACTCGAAACGCTATTTTTTCGTATTTAAATTGAAATTCGACACTCAAGTGCGATCAGGGGTAGCCTTTGCAAAAATAGAATGCGCAAGAATTGACGGGTGCGATCATACCAGCACTAATGCACCGGATCCCAGCAGAACTCCGCAGTTTAAGCGTGCTTGGGAGAGAGTAGTACTAGGATGGGTGACTTGGTGAGAAGTCCTCGTGTTGCACCCCTCCTACTTTATATCTCATTTAATTTTTTTCCATTTTTTTATATCTCATCGTTTAACTAATTAGTTATTTACGAAATAAGACACTTGAAACATTATTTGGTCGTATTTCAATTCAAATTCGAGGCTCATGTGCGATATGGGGTAGCCTTTATATAAATAGAATGCGCAAGCATTGACGGGTAAGATCATACCTCCACTAATGCACCGGATCCCATCAGAACTCCGCAGTTTAAGCATGCTTGGGCGAGAGTAGTACTAGTATGGGTCACTTGGTGAGAAGTCCTCGTGTTGCACCCCTGTATAGTATATCTCATTTAATTTTTTTCCATTTTTTTTATATCTCATCCTTTAACTAATTAGTTATTTACGAAATAAATCACTCTAAACGTTATTTGGTCGTATTTAAATTCAAATTCGAGGCTCAGGTGCGATCAGGGTTAGCCTTTATATAAATAGAATGCGCAAGAATTGACGGGTGCAATCATACCAGCACTAATGCACCGGATCCCATCAGAACCTTGCAGTTAATCGTGCTTGGGCGAGAGTAGTTCTAGGATTGGTGACCTCGCGGGAAGTCCTCGTGTTGCACCCCTCGAATTTTATATCTCATTTAATTTTTTTCTATTTTTTATATCTCATCGTTTAACTAATTACTAATTTACGAAATAAATCACTAGAAACGCTATTTGGTCGTATTTAAATTCAAATTCGAGGCTCAAGTGCGATCAGCGGTAGCCTTTACATAAATACAAAGCGTAAGAATTGATGGGTGCGATCATACCAGCACTAATGCTCCGGATCCCACCAGAACTCCGCAGTTAAGCGTGCTTGGGTGAGAGTAGTACTAGGATGGGTGACCTTCTGGGAAGTCCTCGTGTTGCACCCGTCCAATTTTATATCTCATTTAATTTTTTTTTATTTTTTATCTCATCGTTTAACTAATTAGTTATTTACGAAATAAATCACTCGAAACGCTATTTGGTCGTATTTAAATTGAAATTCGACGCTCAAGTACGATCAGGGGTAGCCTTTGCAAAAATAGAATGCGCAAGAATTGACGGGTGCGATCATACCAGCACTAATGCACCGGATCCCATCAGAACTCCGCAGTTTAAGCGTGCTTGGGCGAGAGTAGTACTAGGATGGGTGACTTGGTGAGAAGTCCTCGTGTTGCACCCCTCCTATTTTATATCTCATTTAATTTTTTCCATTGTTTTATATCGCATCGTTTAACTAATTAGTTATTTACGAAATAAGACACTCGAAACATTATTTGGTCGTATTTCAATTCAAATTCGAGGCTCATGTGCGATATGGGGTAGCCTTTATATAAATAGAATGCGCAAGAATTGACGGGTAAGATCATACCAGCACTAATGCACCGGATCCCATCAGAACTCTGCAGTTTAAGCGTGCTTGGGCGAGAGTAGTACTAGGATGGGTCACTTGGTGAGAAGTCCTCGTGTTGCACCCCTGTATTTTATATCTCATTTAATTTTTTTCCATTTTTTTATATCTAATCGTTTAACTAATTGGTTATTTACAAAATAAATCACTCGAAACGCTATTTGGTCGTATTTAAATTCAAATTCGAAGCTCAAGTGCGATAAGGGTAGCCTTTATATAAATAGAATGCACAAGAATTGACGAGTGCGATCATAACAGCACTAATGCACCGGATCCCATCAGAACTCTGCAGTTAAGCGTGCTTGGGCGAGATTAGTACTAGGATGGGTGACTTGGTGAGAAAACTTCGTGTTGCACCCCTCCTATTTTATATCTCATTTAATTTTTTTTCATTTTTTTCTATATCTCATCATTTAACTAAGTAGTTATTTACGAAATAAATCACTCTAAACGTTATTTGGTCGTATTTAAATTCAAATTCGAGGCTCAGCTGCGATCAGGGTTAGCCTTTATATAAATAGAATTCGCAAGAATTGACGGTTGCAATCATACCAGCACTAATGCACCGGATCCCATCAGAACCTTGCAGTTATGCGTGCTTGGGCGAGAGTAGTTCTAGGATTGGTGACCTCGTGGGAAGTCCTCGTGTTGCACCTGTGACAGCCCAAAATAGACCCTAGCCGGAATGTGGTTTCGGGACCACAAAACCGAGGCATAACAATAATTTAAAATTTATTTCGATGCCTATAATATGTGTGTATTCATGTATGACATTTTTTTGATGATTGATTTAGTGTTATAAAGGTGAATTCCACTAGAAAGGACTTAGTAGTGAACTTTGAAAATACGGTAGGGAAAGGGGTGATGACTAATTAAAGCATGCATGCAAAATAATGGACTTGCATGTCAAATTCCCCTTTTACAAGTAATGGCGGCCATGACAAAGAGATATGGGTTAAACATGTCATGAAACATGTTTTGTTGGGCATTAGGGAGAAATAGTAAACAAATAAGCATGGGTAAGAAAAGAATGAAAAAAAAAATATGTGTGAGAGAGTAGCATACCCCATTGCCGTGCAACCAAGAAGAGAAAAAAAAAAAAAAAAATTTGTTCATGCTTGCTCTCTCCTTTTGGCCGAAAATACTAAGAGGAAGAAGGATTTTGCTTCATTTCCTTTGTTTAGAAGAGATCTAGAAGGTGATTTGGCTAAATTTGCATCAAGATTAAGGTATGTATGAGGTTGTGTTGGGAGTTTCATGCATGTTTTGGTTGCTAACTTGATGTGCATGTTAGCCATGGCTCAAATCTTTGGTATGCCATGGAAATGGTATTTGGCCAAAGTTGTTATAGTGATAAAGCCATTGCATGCTAAGTGTGAAGCTTGATGATGATGCATGCAAAGATGGATTGTCTACTCTTGAGTAAGACTATGAGTTTTCTCTTTGTTTTATTATGATTGAAGTTGAAAAGGAGCATGATTGTCATATTCGCCATGATGCATTCTTGAGCATGATTCATGCTTTTTGCATGTTAGTTAAAATTTGTGTTTTGGATGGCTATGGACACCTTGAAAATTCGCCATGCTCATATATGCATATATATGATTGCACATTATGTTTGGTTATGAACTAAGTGATGAATATATTGGTTTAAAGAAGAAAATGTGGAAGAATGCTTGTGAAATTGCAAGCACAATTCGGCCTAGCACACATATAAGTGCTTGATGCTATATTATAAGTTTTGGGCCACAATGTGCAAAGCATTAATTAGTAAATTGCATGCTGTTTTTGTGAGGTATTAAGTGCAAAATTGACCTCAACATGTACATGAATATTCGGCCTTGGGTAGCCTATTGAAGGCCTTAGCATTTCCTTGATGCTCAAATAAATTGTATTGAATTTGCTTGATGTAGTATAAAATGTGCATGACCATTGTGTATTCAAGCTAAAGAGTGGCCATATGACCATTTAAAATCCTTGTCATATTAGGCCATAAGCAAGCACAATGAGGTTTTAATAAATTGAATTTGTTTGAATTAGCTCAAGAGCTAAGAGGGCCACAATTGGACAAGGGAAGGAAAAGGTGATCGAATAGCGAAAAACCCGCTCGACAACATCCGAGGTAAGTCCTCAAGAAGTGACCTTACTTGAATTATGTGAGATGAAGTATGGATGTGTATGATTATTGATTTATGTGTGTGTATGAGAAATTGAATGATACCGGGCTAAGTCCCGGAAGGCGAATATGCTTGTGACTATAATTGCGTTTGAGCCTTAGTAACGAAAATGAATTATGTATGTCCAATGATAATTGATGTATGTGTTCATGGGAAATTGAATGATATCCGGGCTAAACTCAAGACAATTATGCTGAAATTATATCAGGGTTAAGACCAAGGCAATTGTGCTAGTGGCTATATCAGGGCTAAGACCAAGGCATTCGTATGCGAGTTATTCTATCCGGGCTAAGACCGAAGGCATTTGTGCACGTGATTATATCCGGTTATATTCAAGAATCTTGGGCTGGAGGTGAGTGTTGGTTGCTGTAATGAATTCAATCAAGACACTCGAAAAGCCCAAAGGATAAGGTACGTTATATGTGCATTGGAAAGTCGACATGTTTGAGCAACATTCGCTCAATCGACTAATGAATTTCAGTTATTGAATTGATTGATACTTTGTGAAATTATATAATGATGAAGTGTGAAGTAAGAATGTGTATAAATGAAATGATGCATTTGGCTATGTGAATGTATTGCTGTAATTAGAGTTGATTATATTCCTTGAGACTTACTAAGCATAAAATGCTTACCCGTTGCTTTGGCTCTCGGTTTTTGTTAGATTTCGTCAAGCAATCGGATTTGGGATCGTTGAAGTCAAGTCATCCACACTATCAAGCCTCCATTTTGGTATAAATTTTGGTTGAACTTGAGATGGTATGTATAGGACTACCTCATGTTTGTTGAATATGTTGTAATGTAAGTATGTACGGCCATGCTAAAATGGCTTGAAAAGGAAGCATGAACTTAGACTAATTGTGGTTTGTATATATATATTTGGTGTCATGATGTGGCTATGGCTTGAATTAGGAATGTTGGTCATATGATCAGCCATTGGTATGGTTAAAATGATCATATATGAACCTATGTATGGCAAGACTAGTTGATTCATGGAGACTACCAAATAGGTAAGCCCTACCTTAAAACAGATGCTGCCAGCTGCAGTGGCGTGAATGTGAAAAATCACCAAAATTCATAGGAATGGAATTAAATAGTGAATAAGCTATGTAAATGAACCTTGATGAGTCTATTTTCTTATGGAAGAAACTAAATGGTCATAGGAGTTACAGGTTAAGAGATATTAAAGCTATTGTGAGACAGGGCCAGAATGGTTTCTGGGTTCCCTGTCGCAACTTTAAAAATTCACTATAAATTATCCAAAAAGAATTAGGAGACATACCTTATATGTACAGATTCCATTTTGAGTCTAGTTTCATTAGAAACAAACGACACCAGCATTAAAGCCCTGTACATATAGATATTCAAGTTATACCGCGCGAAGGTCAGAGCAGTCGATCCCTGTAACATGGGTGATTTTAACTAATAAAATATACCAATTGGCCCGACCAAAAATTCTAGAAATAAATCCATGGATGGATATATGAGTCTAAATTCAGGGAAAATTTACGAAATCAGTTTCCGAGTTTTGAAACTCGAGATATGATTTTTAAGGCGACAGTGATGCAGTTTTTCCAGCCTGACTGGAAATATCCAATGGATGGGCAAAACAAGTGAACTTGGCTTGCTAACCCCTCGTGTCCGACACCGGCGATGGTCTCGGGTTCGGGGTGTTACAGCACCCCTCCAATTTTATATCTCATTTAATTTTTTTCTATTTTTTTTATATCTCATCGTTTAACTAATTACTAATTTACGAAATAAATCACTCGAAACGCTATTTGGTCGTATTTAAATTCAAATTCGAGGCTCAAGTGTGATCAGCGGTAACCTTTACATAAATACAAAGCGCAAGAATTGATGGGTGCGATCATACCAGCACTAATGCTCCGGATCCCATCAGAACTCCGCAGTGAAGCGTGCTTGGGCGAGAGTAGTACTAGGATGGGTGACCTTCTGGGAAGTCCTCGTGTTGCACCCGTCCAATTTTATATCTCATTTAATTTTTTTTTTTTTTATCTCATCGTTTAACTAATTAGTTATTTACGAAATAAATCACTTGAAACGCTATTTTGTCGTATTTAAATTGAAATTCGACGCTCAAGTGCGATCAGGGGTAGCCTTTGCAAAAATAGAATGCGCAAGAATTGACGGGTGCGATCATACCAAAGACTACTAATACCGGATCCCATCGAACTCCGCAGATTTAAGCGTGCTTGGGCGAGAGTAGTACTAGGATGGGTGACTTGGTGAGAAGTCCTCGTGTTGCACCCCTCCTATTTTATATCTCATTTAATTTTTTTCCATTTTTTTATATCTCAACGTTTAACTAATTTGTTATTTACGAAATAAGACACTTGAAACATTATTTGGTCGTATTTCAATTCAAATTCGAGGCTCATGTGCGATATGGGGTTGCCTTTATATAAATAGAATGCGCAAGCATTGACGGGTAAGATCATACCAGCACTAATCCACCGGATCCCATCAGAACTCCGCAGTTTAAGCGTGCTTGGGCGAGAGTAGTACTAGGATGGGTAACTTGGTGAGAAGTCCTCGTGCTGCACCCTTGTATATTATATCTGATTTAATTTTTTTTCCATTTTTTTATATCTCATCGTTTAACTAATTAGTTATTTACGAAATAAATCACTCTAAATATTATTTGGTCGTATTTAAATTCAAATTCGAGGCTCAAGTGCGATTCTCGGTAGCCTTTACATAAATACAAAGCGCAAGAATTGATGGGTGCGATCATACCAGCACTAATGCTCCGGATCCCATCAGAACTCCGCAGTTAAGCGTTCTTGGGCGAGAGTAGTACTAGGATGGGTGACCTTCTGGGAAGTCCTCGTGTTGCACCCGTCCAATATTATATCTCATTTATTTTTTTTCTATTTTTTTATCTCATCGTTTAACTAATTAGTTATTTACGAAATAAATCACTCGAAACGCTATTTTGTCGTATTTAAATTGAAATTCGACGCTCAAGTGCGATCGGGGTAGCCTTTGCAAAATAGAATGCGCAAGAATTGGCGGTGCGATTATACCAAAGACTAATGCACCGGATCGTATCGTAACTCCGCAGATTTAAGCGTGCTTGGGCGAGAGTAGTACTAGGATGGGTGACTTGGTGAGAAATCCTCGTGTTGCACCCTCCTATTTTATATCTCATTTAATTTTTTCCATTTTTTATATCTCATCGTTTAACTAATTAGTTATTTACGAAATAAATCACTCTAAACGCTATTTGGTCGTATTTAAATTCAAATTCGAGGCTCAAGTGCGATCAGGGTTAGCCTTTATATAAATAGAATGCACAAGAATTGACGGGTGCAATCATACCGGCACTAATGCTCGGATCCCATCAGAACCTTGCGATTAAGCGTGCTTGGCGAGAGTAGTTCTAGGATTGGTGACCTCGTGGGAAGTCCTCGTGTTGCACCCCTCCAATTTTATATCTCATTTAATTTTTTTCTATTTTTTTTATATCTCATCGTTTAACTAATTACTAATTTACGAAATAAATCACTCGAAATGCTATTTGGTCGTATTCAAATTCAAATTCGAGGCTCAAGTGCGATCAGCGGTAGCCTTTACATAAATACAATGTGCAAGAATTGATGGGTGCGATCATACCAGCACTAATGCTCCGGATCCCATCAGAACTCCGTAGTTAAGCGTGCTTGGGCAAGAGTAGTACTAGGATGGGTGACCTTCTAGGAAGTCCTCGTGTTGCACCCGTCCAATTTTATATCTCATTTAATTTTTTTCTATTTTTTTATCTCATCGTTTAACTAATTAGTTATTTATGAAATAAATCACTCGAAACGCTATTTATTCGTATTTAAATTGAAATTCGACACTCAGGTGCGATCAGGGGTAGCCTTTGCAAAAATAGAATGCGCAAGAATTGACGAGTGCGATCATACTAGCACTAATGCACCGGATCCCATCAGAACTCCGCAGTTTAAGCGTGCTTGGGCGAGAGTAGTACTAGGATGGGTGACTTGGTAAGAAGTCCTCGTGTTGCACCCTTCCTATTTTACATCTCATTTAATTTTTTGCCAGTTTTTTATATCGCATCGTTTAACTAATTAGTTATTTACGAAATAAGACACTCGAAACATTATTTGGTCGTATTTCAATTCAAATTCGAGGCTCATATGCGATATGGGTAGCCTTTATATAAATAGAATGCGCAAGAATTGACGGGTAAGATCATACCAGCACTAATACACCGGATCCCATCAGAACTCCGCAGTTTAAGCGTGCTTGGGCGAGAGTAGTTCTAGGATTGGTGACCTCGTGGGAAGTCCTCGTGTTGCACCCCTCTAATTTTATATCTCATTTAATTTTTTTCGATTTTTTTTATATCTCATCGTTTAACTAATTACTAATTTATGAAATAAATCACTCGAAACGCTATTTGGTTGTATTTAAATTCAAATTCGAAGCTCAAGTGCGATAAGGGGTAGCCTTTATATAAATAGAATGCAGAAGAATTGACGAGTGCGATCATAACAGCACTAATGCACCAGATCCCATCAGAACTCCGCAGTTAAGCGTGCTTGGGCGAGATTAGTACTAGGATGGTTGACTTGGTGAGAAATCCTCGTGTTGCACCCCTCCTATTTTATATCTCATTTAATTTATTTTCTATTTTTTTCTATATCTCATCGTTTAACTAATTAGTTATTTACGAAATAAATCACTCTAAACGTTATTTGGTCGTATTTAAATTCAAATTCGAGGCTCAGGTGTGATCAGGGTTAGCCTTTATATAAATAGAATGCGCAAGAATTGACGGGTGCAATCATACCAGCACTAATGCACCGGATCCCATAAGAACCTTGCAGTTATGCGTGCTTGGGCGAGAGTAGTTCTAGGATTGGTGACCTCGTGGGAAGTCCTCGTGTTGCACCCCTCTAATTTTATATCTCATTTAATTTTTTTCTACTTTTTTTATATCTCATCGTTTAACTAATTACTAATTTACGAAATAAATCACTCGAAACGCTATTTGGTCGTATTTAAATTCAAATTCGAGGCTTAAGTGCGATCAGCGGTAGCCTTTACATAAATACAAAGCGCAAGAATTGATGGGTGCGATCATACCAGCACTAATGCTCCGGATCCCATCAGAACTCCGCAGTTAAGCGTGCTTGGGCTAGAGTAGTACTAGGATGGGTGACCTCCTGAGAAGTCCTCGTATTGCACCCCTCTATTTTTATATCTCATTTAATTTTTTTCTATTTTTTTTATATCTAATCGTTTAACTAATTAGTTATTCACGAAATAAATCACTCGAAACACTATTTGGTCGTTTTTAAATTGAAATTCGACGCTCAAGTACGACCAGGGATAGCCTTTAGAAGAATAGAATGCGCAGGAATTAACGGGTGCGATCATACCAGCACTAATGTACCGGATCCCATCAGAACTCCACAGTTTAAGCATGCTTGGGCCAGAGTAGTACTAGGATGGGTGACTTAGTGAGAAATCCTCGTGTTGCACCCCTCTTATTTTATATCTCATTTAATTTTTTTTCCATTTTTTTTATATCTCATCGTTTAACTAATTAGTTATTTACGAAATAAATCACTCTAAACGTTATTTGGTCGTATTTAAATTCAAATTAGAGGCTCAGGTGCGATCAGGGTTAGCCTTTATATAAATAGAATGCGCAAGAATTGACGAGTGCGATCATAACAGCACTAATGCACCGGATCCCATTAGAACTCGCATTTAAGCGTGCTTGGACGAGATTAGTACTAGGATGGGTGACTTGGTGAGAAATCCTCGTGTTGCACCCCTCCTATTTTATATCTCATTTAATTTTTTTTTCCATTTTTTATATCTCATCGTTTAACTAATTAGTTATTTACAAAAAAAATCACTCCAAAACGTAATTTGGTCGTATTTAAATTCAAATTCGAGTCTCAGGTGCGATCAGGGTTTGCCTTTATATAAATAGAATGCGCAAGAATTGACGGGGGCAATCATACCAGCACTAATGCACCGGATCCCATCAGAACCTTACAGTTAAGCGTGCTTGGGCGAGAGTAGTTCTAGGATTGGTGACCTCGCGGGAAGTCCTCGTGTTTCACCCCTCCAATTTTATATCTCATTTAATTTTTTTCTATTTTTTTTATATCTCATTGTTTAACTAATTACTAATTTACGAAATAAATCACTCGAAATGCTATTTGGTTGTATTTAAATTAAAATTCGAGGCTCAAGTGCGATCAGCGGTAGCCTTTACATAAATACAAAGCGCAAGAATTGATGGGTGCGATCATACCAGCACTAATGCTCCGGATCCCATCAAAACTCTGCAGTTAAGCGTGCTTGGGTAAGAGTAGTACTAGGATGGGTGACCTTCTGGGAATTCCTCGTGTTGCACCCGTCCAATTTTATATCTCATTTAATTTTTTCCTATTTTTTTATCTCATCGTTTAACTAATTAGTTATTTACGAAATAAATCACTTGAAACGCTATTTTGTCGTATTTAAATTGAAATTTGACGCTCAAGTGCGATCAAGGGTAGCCTTTGCAAAAATAGAATGCGCAAGAATTGACGGGTGCGATCATACCAGCACTAATGCACCGGATCCCATCAGAACTCCACAGTTTAAGCATGCTTGGGCGAGAGTAGTACTAGGATGGGTGATTTAGTGAGAAATCCTCGTGTTGCACCCCTCTTATTTTATATCTCATTTAATTTTTTTTCCATTTTTTTTATATCTCATCGTTTAACTAATTAGTTATTTACGAAATAAATCACTCTAAACGTTATTTGGTCGTATTTAAATTCAAATTCGAGGCTCAGGTGCGATCAGGGTTAGCCTTTATATAAATAGGATGCGCAAGAATTGACGGTTGCAATCATACCAACACTAATGCACCGGATCCCATCAGAACCTTGCAGTTATGCGTGCTTGGGCGAGAGTAGTTCTAGGATTGGTGACCTCGTGGGAAGTCCTCGTGTTGCACCCCTCCAATTTTATATCTCATTTAATTTTTTTCTATTTTTTTTATATCTCATCGTTTAACTAATTACTAATTTACGAAATAAATCACTCGAAACGCTATTTGGTCGTATTTAAATTCAAATTCGAGGCTCAAGTGTGATCAGCGGTAACCTTTACATAAATACAAAGCGCAAGAATTGATGGGTGCGATCATACCAAAGACAAATGCTCCGGATCCCATCAGAACTCCGCAGTGAAGCGTGCTTGGGCGAGAGTAGTACTAGGATGGTTGACCTTCTGGGAAGTCCTCGTGTTGCACCCGTCCAATTTTATATCTCATTTAATTTTTTTCTTTTTTTTTATCTCATCGTTTAACTAATTAGTTATTTACGAAATAAATCACTTGAAACGCTATTTTGTCGTATTTAAATTGAAATTCGACGCTCAAGTGCGATCAGGGGTAGCCTTTGCAAAAATAGAATGCGCAAGAATTGACGGGTGCGATTATACCAGCACTAATGCACCGGATCGCATCAGAACTCCGCAGTTTAAGCGTGCTTGGGCGAGAGTAGTACTAGGATGGGTGACTTGGTGAGAAATCCTCGTGTTGCACCCCTCCTATTTTATATCTCATTTAATTTTTTTCCATTTTTTTATATCTCATCGTTTAACTAATTAGTTATTTACGAAATAAATCACTCTAAACGTTATTTGGTCGTATTTAAATTCAAATTCGAGGCTCAAGTGCGATCAGGGTTAGCCTTTATATAAATAGAATGCGCAAGAATTGACGGGTGCAATCATACCAGCACTAATGCACCGGATCCCATCAGAACCTTGCAGTTAAGCGTGCTTGGGCGAGAGTAGTTCTAGGATTGGTGACCTCGTGGGAAGTCCTCGTGTTGCACCCCTCCAATTTTATATCTCATTTAATTTTTTTCTATTTTTTTATATCTCATCGTTTAACTAATTACTAATTTACGGAATAAATCACTCGAAATGCTATTTGGTCGTATTCAAATTCAAATTCGAGGCTCAAGTGCGATCAGCGATAGCCTTTACATAAATACAATGTGCAAGAATTGATGGTGCGATCATACCGGCACTAATGCTCGGATCCCATCGAACTCCATGATTAAGCGTGCTTGGGCAAGAGTAGTACTAGGATGGGTGACCTTCTAGGAAGGCCTCGTGTTGCACCCGTCCAATTTTATATCTCATTTAATTTTTTTCTATTTTTTTATCTCATCGTTTAACTAATTAGTTATTTATGAAATAAATCACTCGAAACGCTATTTATTCGTATTTAAATTGAAATTCAACAGTCAAGTGCGATCAGGGGTAGCCTTTGCAAAAATAGAATGCGCAAGAATTGACGAGTGCGATCATACTAGCACTAATGCACCGGATCCCATCAGAACTCCGCAGTTTAAGCGTGCTTGGACGAGAGTAGTACTAGGATGGGTGACTTGGTAAGAAGTCCTCGTGTTGCACCCTTCCTATTTTACATCTCATTTAATTTTTTTCCAGTTTTTTATATCACATCGTTTAACTAATTAGTTATTTACGAAATAAGACACTCGAAACATTATTTGGTCGTATTTCAATTCAAATTCGAGGCTCATATGCGATATGGGTAGCCTTTATATAAATAGAATGCGCAAGAATTGACGGGTAAGATCATACCAGCACTAATGCACCGGATCCCATCAGAACTCCGCAGTTTAAGCGTGCTTGGGCGAGAGTAGTTCTAGGATTGGTGACCTCGTGGGAAGTCCTCGTGTTGCACCCCTCTAATTTTATATCTCATTTAATTTTTTTCTATTTTTTTTATATCTCATCGTTTAACTAATTACTAATTTACGAAATAAATCACTCGAAACGCTATTTGGTCGTATTTAAATTCAAATTCGAAGCTCAAGTGCGATAAGGGGTAGCCTTTATATAAATAGAATGCAGAAGAATTGACGAGTGCGATCATAACAGCACTAATGCACCAGATCCCATCGAACTCCATGATTAAGCGTGCTTGGGCGAGATTAGTACTAGGATGGTTGACTTGGTGAGAAATCCTCGTGTTGCACCCTCCTATTTTATATCTCATTTAATTTATTTTCTATTTTTTTCTATATCTCATCGTTTAACTAATTAGTTACTTACGAAATAAATCACTCTAAACGTTATTTGGTCGTATTTAAATTCAAATTCGAGGCTCAGGTGTGATCAGTGTTAGCCTTTATATAAATAGAATGCGCAAGAATTGACGGGTGCAATCATACCAGCACTAATGCACCGGATCCCATAAGAACCTTGCAGTTAAGCGTGCTTGGGCGAGAGTCGTTCTAGGATTGGTGACCTCGTGGGAAGTCCTCGTGTTGCACCCCTCCAATTTTATATCTGATTTGATTTTTTTCTATTTTTTTATCTCTCATCGCTTAACTAATTACTAATTTACGAAATAAATCACTCGAAATGCTATTTGGTAGTATTTAAATTCAAATTCGAGGCTCAAGTGCGATCAGCTGTAGCCTTTACATAAATACAATGCGCAAGAATTGATGGGTGCGATCATACCAGCACTAATGCTCCGGATCCCATCAGAACTCCGCAGTTAAGCGTGCTTGGGCAAGAGTAGTACTAGGATGGGTGACCTTCTAGGAAGCCCTCGTGTTGCACCCGTCCAATTTTATATCTCATTTAATTTTTTTCTATTTTTTTTATCTCATCGTTTAACTAATTAGTTATTTACGAAATAAATCACTCGAAACGCTATCTGGTCGTAGTTAAATTGAAATTCGACGCTCAAGTGCGATCAGGGGTAGCCTTTGCAAAAATAGAATACGCAAGAATTGACGGGTGCGATCATACCAGCACTAATGCACTGGATCCCATCAGAACTCCGCAGTTTAAGCGTGCTTGGGCAAGAGTAGTACTAGGATGGGTGACCTTCTGGGAAGTCCTCGTGTTGCACCCGTCCAATTTTATATCTCATTTAATTTTTTTCTATTTTTTTATCTCATCGTTTAACTAATTAGTTATTTACGAAATAAATCACTCGAAACGCTATTTGGTCGTATTTAAATTGAAATTCGACGCTCAAGTGCGATCAGGGGTAGCCTTTGCAAAAATAGAATGCTCAAGAATTGACGGGTGCGATCATACCAGCACTAATGCACCGGATCCCATCAGAACTCCGCAGTTTAAGCATGCTTGGGCGAGAGTAGTACTAGGATGGGTGATTTAGTGAGAAATCCTCGTGTTGCACCCCTCTTATTTTATATCTCATTTAATTTTTTTTTCCATTTTTTTTATATCTCATCGCTTAACTAATTAGTTATTTACTGAAATAAATCACTCTAAACGTTATTTGGTCGATTTAAATTCAAATTGAGGCTCAAAAGTGCGATCGTGGTTAGCCTTTATATAAATAGAATGCGCAAGAATTGACGGGTGTAATCATACCAGCACTAATGCACCGGATCCCATCAGAACCTTGCAGTTAAGCGTGCTTGGGCGAGAGTCGTTCTAGGATTGGTGACCTCGTGGGAAGTCCTCGTGTTGCACCCCTCCAATTTTATATCTGATTTGATTTTTTTCTATTTTTTTATCTCTCATCGCTTAACTAATTACTAATTTACGAAATAAATCACTCGAAATGCTATTTGGTAGTATTTAAATTCAAATTCGAAGCTCAAGTGCGATCAGCTGTAGCCTTTACATAAATACAATGCGCAAGAATTGATGGGTGCGATCATACCAGCACTAATGCTCCGGATCCCATCAAAACTCTGCAGTTAAGCGTGCTTGGGTAAGAGTAGTACTAGGATGGGTGACCATCTGGGAAGTCCTCGTGTTGCACCCGTCCAATTTTATATCTCATTTAATTTTTTTCTATTTTTTTATCTCATCGTTTAACTAATTAGTTATTTACGAAATAAATCACTCAAAACGCTATTTGGTCGTATTTAGATTGAAATTCGACGCTCAAGTGCGATCAGGGGTAGCCTTTGCAAAAATAGAATGCGCAAGAATTGACGGATGCGATCATACCAGCACTAATGCACCGGATCCCATCAGAACTCCGCAGTTTAAGCATGCTTGGGCGAGAGTAGTACTAGGATGGGTGATTTAGTGAGAAATCCTCTTGTTGCACCCCTCTTATTTTATATCTCATTTAATTTTTTTTCCATTTTTTTTATATCTCATCGTTTAACTAATTAGTTATTTACGAAATAAATCACTCTAAACGTTATTTGGTGGTATGTAAATTCAAATTCGAGGCTCAGGTGCGATCAGGGTTAGCCTTTATATAAATAGAATGCGCAAGAATTGACGGGTGTAATCATACCAGCACTAATGCACCGGATCCCATCAGAACCTTGCAGTTCAGCGTGCTTGGGCGAGAGTCGTTCTAGGATTGGTGACCTCGTGGGAAGTCCTCGTGTTGTACCCCTCCAATTTTATATCTGATTTGATATTTTTCTATTTTTTTATCTCTCATCGCTTAACTAATTACTAATTTACGAAATAAATCACTCGAAATGCTATTTGGTAGTATTTAAATTCAAATTCGAGGCTCAAGTGCGATCAGCTGTAGCCTTTACATAAATACAATGCGCAAGAATTGATGGGTGCGATCATACCAAAGACTAATGCTCCGGATCCCATCGTAACTCCGCGATTAAGCGTGCTTGGGCAAGAGTAGTACTAGGATGGGTGACCTTCTAGGAAGCCCTCGTGTTGCACCCATTCAATTTTATATCTCATTTAATTTTTTCTATTTTTTTATCTCATCGCTTAACTAATTAGTTATTTACTGAAATAAATCACTCAAACGCTATTTGGTCGTATTTAAATTGAAATTGACGCTCAAGTGCGATCAGGTAGCCTTTGCAAAAATAGAATGCGCAAGAATTGATTTGGTGCGATCATACCAAAGACTAATGCAATGGATCCCATCGTAACTCCGCAGTTTAAGCGTGCTTGGGCAAGAGTAGTACTAGGATGGGTGACCTTACAGGAAGTCCTCGTGTTGCACCCGCCCAATTTTATATCTCATTTAATTTTTTCTATTTTTTATCTCATCGCTTAACTAATTAGTTATTTACTGAAATAAATCACTAAACGCTATTTGGTCGTATTTAAATTGAAATTGACGCTCAAGTGTGATCGGGGTAGCCTTTGCAAAAATAGAATGCTAAGAATTGGCAGGTGCGATCATACCAAAGACTAATGCACCGGATCCCATCGTAACTCCAGATTTAAGCATGCTTGGGCGAGAGTAGTACTAGGATGGGTGATTTAGTGAGAAATCCTCGTGTTGCACCCCTCTTATTTTATATCTCATTTAATTTTTTTTTCCATTTTTTTTATATGTCATCGTTTAACTAATTAGTTATTTACGAAATAAATCACTCTAAACGTTATTTGGTCGTATTTAAATTCAAATTCGAGGCTCAGGTGCGATCAGGGTTAGCCTTTATATAAATAGAATCCGCAAGAATTGACGGGTGTAATCATACCAGCACTAATGCACCGGATCCCATCAGAACCTTGCAGTTAAGCGTGCTTGGGCGAGAGTCGTTCTAGGATTGGTGACCTCGTGGGAAGTCCTCCTGTTGCACCCCTCCAATTTTATATCTGATTTGATTTTTTTCTATTTTTATCTCTCATCGCTTAACTAATTACTAATTTACTGAAATAAATCACCGAAATGCTATTTGGTAGTATTTAAATTCAAATTCGAGGCTCAAGTGCGATCATTGTAGCCTTTACATAAATACAATGCGCAAGAATTGATGGGTGCGATCATACCAAAGACTAATGCTAGGATCCCATCAAAACTCTGCGATTAAGCGTGCTTGGGTAAGAGTAGTACTAGGATGGGTGACCTTACAGGAAGTCCTCGTGTTGCACCCGTCAATTTTATATCTCATTTAATTTTTTCTATTTTTTATCTCATCGTTTAACTAATTAGTTATTTACGAAATAAATCACTTGAAACGCTATTTTGTCGTATTTAAATTGAAATTTGAAGCTCAAGTGCAATCAGGGGTAGCCTTTGCAAAAATAGAATGCGCAAGAATTGACGGGTGCGATCATACCAGCACTAATGCACCGGATCCCATCAGAACTCCGCAGTTTAAGCATGCTTGGGCGAGAGTAGTACTAGGATGGGTGATTTAGTGAGAAATCCTCGTGTTGCACCCCTCTTATTTTATATCTCATTTAATTTTTTTTTCCATTTTTTTATATGTCATCGTTTAACTAATTAGTTATTTACGAAATAAATCACTCTAAACGTTATTTGGTATTTAAATTCAAATTCGAGGCTCAAAGCGATCGTGGTTAGCCTTTATATAAATAGAATGCGCAAGAATTGACGGTGTAATCATACCAGCACTAATGCACCGGATCCCATCAGAACCTTGCAGTTAAGCGTGCTTGGGCGAGAGTCGTTCTAGGGTTGGTGACCTCGTGGGAAGTCCTCCTGTTGCACCCTCCAATTTTATATCCGATTTGATTTTTTCTATTTTTATCTCTCATCACTTAACTAATTACTAATTTACTGAAATAAATCACCGAAATGCTATTTGGTAGTATTTAAATTCAAATTCGAGGCTCAAGTGCAATCATTGTAGCCTTTACATAAATACAATGCGCAAGAATTGATGGGTGCGATCATACCAAAGACTAATGCTCCGGATCCCATCGAACTCCATGCATTAAGCGTGCTTGGGCAAGAGTAGTACTAGGATGGGTGACCTTCTAGGAAGTCCTCGTGTTGCACCAGTCAATTTTATATCTCATTTAATTTTTTCAATTTTTTTATCTCATCGTTTAACTAATTAGTTATTTACTGAAATAAATCACTCAAACGCTATTTGGTCGATTTAAATTGAAATTGACGCTCAAGTGCGATCGGGGTAGCCTTAGCAAAATAGAATGCTAAGAATTGACAGGTGCGATCATACCAAAGCACTAATGCCTTTGGATCCGATCGAACTCCGCATTTAAGCGTGCTTGGGCAAGAGTAGTACTAGGATGGGTGACCTTCAGGAAGTCCTCGTGTTGCACCCGTCAATTTTATATCTCATTTAATTTTTTTCTATTTTTTATCTCATCGTTTAACTAATTAGTTATTTACGAAATAAATCACTCGAAACGCTATTTGGTCGTATTTAAATTGAAATTCGACGCTCAAGTGTGATCAGGGGTAGCCTTTGCAAAAATAGAATGCGCAAGAATTGACGGGTGCGATCATACCAGCACTAATGCACCGGATCCCATCAGAACTCCGCAGTTTAAGCGTGCTTGGGCGAGAGTAGTACTAGGATGGGTGACTTGGTGAGAAGTCCTCGTGTTGCACCCCTCCTATTTTATATCTCATTTAATTTTTTTTCCATTTTTTTATATCTCAACGTTTAACTAATTAGTTATTTACGAAATAAGACACTTGAAACATTATTTGGTCGTATTTCAATTCAAATTCGAGGCTCATGTGCGATATGGGGTTGCCTTTATATAAATAGAATGCCCAAGCATTGACGGGTAAGATCATACCAGCACTAATCCACCGGATCCCATCAGAACTCCGCAGTTTAAGCGTGCTTGGGCGAGAGTAGTACTAGGATGGGTAACTTGGTGAGAAGTCCTCGTGCTGCACCCCTGTATATTATATCTGATTTAATTTTTTTTCCATTTTTTTTATATCTCATCGTTTAACTTATTAGTTATTTACGAAATAAATCACTCTAAATATTATTTGGTCGTATTTAAATTCAAATTCGAGGCTCAAGTGCGATCAGCGGTAGCCTTTACATAAATACAAAGCGCAAGAATTGATGGGTGCGATCATACGGCAAAGACTAATGCTCGGATCCCATCGAACTCATGATTAAGCGTTCTTGGCGAGAGTAGTACTAGGATGGGTGACCTTCAGGAAGTCCTCGTGTTGCACCGTCAATATTATATCTCATTTAATTTTTTCTATTTTTTTATCTCATCGTTTAACTAATTAGTTATTTACGAAATAAATCACTCGAAACGCTATTTTGTCATATTTAAATTGAAATTCGACGCTCAAGTGCGATCAGGGGTAGCCTTTGCAAAAATAGAATGCGCAAGAATTGACGGGTGCGATTATACCAGCACTAATGCACCGGATCACATCAGAACTCCGCAGTTTAAGCGTGCTTGGGCGAGAGTAGTACTAGGATGGGTGACTTGGTGAGAAATCCTCGTGTTGCACCCCTCCTATTTTATATCTCATTTAATTTTTTTCCATTTTTTTATATCTCATCGTTTAACTAGTTAGTTATTTACGAAATAAATCACTCTAAACGTTATTTGGTCGTATTTAAATTCAAATTCGAGGCTCAGGTGCGATCAGGGTTAGCCTTTATATAAATAGAATGCGCAAGAATTGACGGGTGCAATCATACCAGCACTAATGCACCGGATCCCATCAGAACCTTGCAGTTAAGCGTGCTTGGGCGAGAGTAGTTCTAGGATTGGTGACCTCGTGGGAAGTCCTCGTGTTTCACCCCTCCAATTTTATATCTCATTTAATTTTTTTCTATTTTTTTTATATCTCATTGTTTAACTAATTACTAATTTACGAAATAAATCACTCGAAATGCTATTTGGTAGTATTCAAATTCAAATTCGAGGCTCAAGTGCGATCAGCGGTAGCCTTTACATAAATACAATGTGCAAGAATTGATGGGTGCGATCATACCAGCACTAATGCTCCGGATCCCATCAGAACTTCGCAATTAAGCGTGCTTGGGCAAGAGTAGTACTAGGATGGGTGACCTTCTAGGAAGTCCTCGTGTTGCACCCGTCCAATTTTATATCTCATTTAATTTTTTTCTATTTTTTTATCTCATCGTTTAACTAATTAGTTATTTATGAAATAAATCACTCGAAACGCTATTTATTCGTATTTAAATTGAAATTCGACACTCAAGTACGATCAGGGGTAGCCTTTGCAAAAATAGAATGCGCAAGAATTGACGAGTTCGATCATACTAGCACTAATGCACCGGATCCCATCAGAACTCCGCAGTTTAAGCGTGCTTGGGCGAGAGTAGTACTAGGATGGGTGACTTGGTAAGAAGTCCTCGTGTTGCACCCTTCCTATTTTACATCTCATTTAATTTTTTTCCAGTTTTTTATATCGCATCGTTTAACTAATTAGTTATTTACGAAATAAGACACTCGAAACATTATTTGGTCGTATTTCAATTCAAATTCGAGGTTCATGTGCGATATGGGTAGCCTTTATATAAATAGAATGCGCAAGAATTGTGGGTAAGATCATACCAAAGACTAATGCGGATCCCATCAGAACTCCGCATTTAAGCGTGCTTGGGCGAGAGTAGTTCTAGGATTGGTGACCTCGTGGGAAGTCCTCGTGTTGCACCCCTCTAATTTTATATCTCATTTAATTTTTTTCTATTTTTTTTATATCTCATCGTTTAACTAATTACTAATTTACGAAATAAATCACTCGAAACGCTATTTGGTCGTATTTAAATTCAAATTCGAAGCTCAAGTGCGATAAGGGGTAGCCTTTATATAAATAGAATGCAGAAGAATTGACGAGTGCGATCATAACAGCACTAATGCACCGGATCCCATCAGAACTCCGCAGTTAAGCGTGCTTGGGCGAGATTAGTACTAGGATGGGTGACTTGGTGAGAAATCCTCGTGTTGCACCCCTCCTATTTTATATCTCATTTAATTTTTTTTCCATTTTTTTCTATATCTCATCGTTTAACTAATTAGTTATTTACGAAATAAATCACTCTAAACGTTATTTGGTCGTATTTAAATTCAAATTCGAGGCTCAGGTGCGATCAGGGTTAGCCTTTATATAAATAGAATGCGCAAGAATTGACGGGTGCAATCATACCAGCACTAATGCACCGGATCCCATAAGAACCTTGCAGTTAAGCGTGCTTGGGCGAGAGTAGTTCTAGGATTGGTGACCTCGTGGGAAGTCCTCGTGTTGCACCCCTCTAATTTTATATCTCATTTAATTTTTTTCCACTTTTTTTATATCTCATCGTTTAACTAATTACTAATTTACGAAATAAATCACTCGAAACGCTATTTGGTCGTATTTAAATTCAAATTCGAGGCTTAAGTGCGATCAGCGGTAGCCTTTACATAAATACAAAGCGCAAGAATTGATGAGTGCGATCATACCAGCACTAATGCTCCGGATCCCATCAGAACTCCGCAGTTAAGCGTGCTTGGGCTAGAGTAGTACTAGGATGGGTGACCTCCTGAGAAGTCCTCGTATTGCACCCCTCTAATTTTATATCTCATTTAATTTTTTTCTATTTTTTTTATATCTCATCGTTTAACTAATTAGTTATTTACGAAATAACTCAATCGAAACACTATTTGGTTGTATTTAAATTCAAATTCGAGGCTCAAGTGCAATCAGCGGTAGCCTTTACATAAATACAAAGCGCAAGAATTGATGGTTGCGACCATACTAGCACTAATGCTCCGGATCCCATCAGAACTCTGCAGTTACGCGTGCTTGGGCTAGAGTAGTACTAGGATGGGTGACCTCCTGGGAAGTCCTCTTATTGCACCCCTCCAATTTTATATCTCATTTAATTTTTTTCTATTTTTTTTATATCTCATCATTTAACTAATTAGTTATTCACGAAATAAATCACTCGAAACGCTATTTGGTCGTTTTTAAATTGAAATTCGACGCTCAAGTACGATCAGGGATAGCCTTTAGAAGAATAGAATGCAGTATGGCAGTCAATATCATGTGACGACTTAATTAACTTAGAATATATATCAGATTGACACATGATGAATTCATATACAACTATGGATGAACTATGTCGATACTTTCAAGGTGTAATCTTAAACGCATATTCGTCATTTATATTATGTATCATTTATTAACACAGTAATATTTACTCAATCGAAATGAATATGGATGTCTTAATGAGATGTTACAAGTCGTATAGTAACTCAGCTAATCATGTTCAGTAGTCAGAGTCTATCGAAAGCTCGATCTGTATGTCATTATTCAGTTGTTCAAGTTATTGACTAGTTCTAATAAATCCAAATTTGATAATCATTACATCTAATTGTCGTCTTTAATCAAATTAAGTTTGGAGATCTAATAAATGGGTCAATTATAATCTTAAGCACTAAGTCGATTCATGATGATTATCTGTGATATTGACGAATATATGGGTACTTGAAATCTCGATTGATATTTAGTATTCATTTAATATTGGTTGCATATCATCTTGTATAATTATTATCTATATTCACTTAACTATTTTGCTATTCTCAATATCATAACTGTATGATTAGCGAATAAGTGAAGATCGTCATTGGTGGATCTTCAACGCTTATAGGATGTATGAATAAATTACGCTTTGAACTCGATCAGTATTAATCGGTACTAATTCACTTGTTTATTGTTATATCTGATTATGCCAATCATTTACTGATTATATTAATTGATATTTATCATCTAATAATATCGAATAATCGATGATGACTTAAATATGCGTAAGAGTCATTGGATAATCATAAGACTGCAGATTGACTCTGAATCTGGCTGTGAACTAGTAGTCTATCCAGATTTATTCGTAATTTGATTCTCTCATTATATGTACTAAGTATTCGGTACTTTGATTAATTCGCTTAGTCTATTAGTTATCATTAATAATCTTAAATTTATTGATTTAAATAATTGGTATCGACTAATTGGTGCTATGATATAATGAAATGTAATCTTCATACCATATTATCATGATCAACATTTAACCGATTAACTGAATCTGCGATGTAACTCGATTGATCTGAGTATATGTATATCTCGGTTTGATTATTATCTTATTCATCATTATTTCAATTTTTATTCATGTTTAATCAATTATCTATATTAAGATATGATCACGTCAATCAATGGTCGTATTTAATAAATTAGAATTGGATCGAATGACGGTAGATTATGTACATATGCGTAATTGTCTGATATTCACATAGTGATCTGAGTCTCGTATACTCTTGTCGAAATATATGTTTTGGTACTATTACAATCTATTTGAACTCATTTACTCTTATTTTATAATCATCATTATAATTGTATCTTACAATATTACTAAACATGACTAATTAGTGATATCAGCATATGTGTCAGTCAATCATGACATGTATATGTTAATTCATCTGTGATTGCTAATCATTAGCTCTTATACAGTCATTACATGTATTTGTTATCAGTTCACTTTAATTATTATTTAATTAATCTATATCATTAATTAATGATATTAATCGTCATCTAAGGTCAATTTGAGAAGTACAGATGCAGATTGGTGCGATATAGACTAGCGATCCAAATATGTTCAAAGTTCGACATGTAAGTGTATTGTAGAGTCTATAGTCTTTGATTTTAACATTTAATTGATTACTTCATATGTCTTTTATAATGTATTTCAATTATTAACATAATTATTATTGTATTAATTGTAATTAGAATATCTGGAATCATAATCATAGGTGCCTTTGAATAGATTGCAAGATTATGAAGTCATAACGTCACATTTAATGTGCGATTCGTAGATTACGCTGGGATCTGACTGATGTTACTTAGTCATTATCTAGTTTACTTTTGTTATAATCTCATGATTATAGTTTATTATAAATTAGTACTTATAGACTTTATGTAATATTAAATTGCTCAAGATTGACTATATAACTCTTTGAGTTAGTTTGCATATGGATGTATCTGAATTATAGTGTGAATCTGATACTATAATCATGTTGATCATTTATATTCTTAATCTTGGTATTTTTATATTATGAACTTGATATCGATTAGACTTAATTATCATTATGTTCATGTTATTATATCAGTTTACGATATTAGATTCTAATCATAAGCTATGTTGTATTAATCAATTGACTTCGTCACAGTATTCATAGACTCTATTTAATCGCTTGGAATTCAGTATTGCATCTTAAATCATCATTCACTTATGATTATCTAACATTAATTTGAGCTGATATATAATGTATGTTATAATAGATTTGACCTATATAAATAATCCTGCTTTGCGTATTAACGCAATTGATCATCGATAGCCTTTTAGGTCATTACGAATAGTATCTAGCTAGTGAGGATTGCTACTTAATCTAATATCGTTTACTAGTATACTCGATTATCACTAATTGATCATAACTATCTATATTTTCTATTAATTCCTAAGCTATTTTAATTTACTATACATGTACGTAGATATCCTATCGTGTTAAGATATGCGTAATTTCTAATTAATCTCTAATTAAGTCTATCTTAGATATTAGTTCATTACTTAAGATCTGATGTGTTGATATAGTATTGAGATTGTTCATATCTACACTATTATTCATTTAATTCACTTAATAGCCGTTGACTAATTATGTAGATTATGTCCATCGATTACTCGATTATGCCTTATATGATATTTAATATTGATTGTAGAATCTGTCTATATGTCATTTAAATAACTTCACATTTATGCTTTGTATTTAATGTATTACGTGAATATCTATTGTTAACTTTATTCATTAATGTTTGATATTCATATATTGAGTAAACTCGATTCTAAGTCATAATATACGTATTTCGTAATTATATGATGCTCAGTTGCGTACGATTAGCTTTAAATAATGCAGAATTATTGCGTCGATAACTATCATAATTGATCGATTACTCATTGCGATGCATTGGTATTATCTACTAATCTACTTTAATCTCGTTTCATTATTTTTATCAATGATTCTATATTTAATAATCATCAATTAACTTTATTTCCAATTATCGTTTAATAGTTAGTTAATTACGATGCGAGTTTCTCGATTACTATAATTTAATTTGAGACTTAAATACTCATCAGACTCATATGCACTGTAGGATAAGTCTGAATATTGTTGAGTTATCTTGATCGATTCGTTTAGCTGTTATTAATTCTATTCAAATCTATTTTATATCTATTAACTAATTACTCTTAATATCTTACTTAATTATCTATAAATTAGCTCATGGTTTAAATCTATTGTATCATATTTAATACTCTAGTTATTATGATCAATCAGACTATTAGATCTAATATAGCTTATAATTGTCATTAGCGTTGACTATTACATATTCACTGCGATGTATGATGTAATTTACTCATTAGATTAGAATTATATACAAACTGGTGCCTTTAATGTATGAATTGTGCTAATAAGTTCATTTGATAATCAATGCTAGATCTTGATATTTATCCTAATTATATTTCTATCCTCAACTATTTCAATCATATCTAATTGTGGATATTAATGATTCAAATGATAGATCACTCGAATGCGATTCGTCATTTAATATTCATCAGTATTTTGTAACATTTGAATCTAAGATCTGAGCATCTACTTGGTATTATCTGATTAGGTGAATGCGGGTATTTATGATGTATAACTTTCAATCTATTTAGCTATTCATTACATTACGTTTTCTATATTACTACGTTATTTTAACTGTGTATTTGAGTTAATAGTCTATTCAATCGTGCTATTATTAAATTCTCAACGTTCATTACTAATTCATACAGCAATTGGTATCGATGATCTAATCATATTCTTGGATCTCTGATCAATGGATCAAGTAAGATTGTTGATACTATATAATCTATTATCAATATGATAATGCTGAACTGTTTTGCTGTTAATCAATTATCGATGTATGTGAATCTACTTCATATTATTCGTTAATTCTATTCTCAAATCATGAATCTATTGTGGATAATGATGTCGATTCGATGTGCTCAGTAACTCTAATGCTCATTTGCGTAATTGATCTCTTTAATATCATCATTATATCGTATATACCTCTTGATATAATGATAATTAGATAAGTAGTCAGATTATATCATGAGGTACTTGAATAATCGAATTTACATTATGACTATTATATGATCCAGGTTATAGGTGAATGTAATAAGACTGGTAAGTCTCGGTATTAATATGTCGTATTGAGATCTATTCTACTAATCATTGCGATTATTTATATCGTATCATATAATTATTACTATTCATATTATTGATACCTTGATATAATTCAGGTTTATCGAATTATAATTAGCTAATTTGAATAGATAATAGTGCCATTAACTTATCATATAGCGATATGCCTGTTAACTGAATCTTGGTGACTATATAGGTGCTGACTAGTGCGTTAATTCTACCTCATTATCCAATTATTTTTCTGATTTTATCTCGAATGTATACATTAATTTAATCGATAAATCACTAATGTTGATTTTGAATCAAATCATGATGCAGCTTTTAGTGAATAAATCATATGTCAATTATTATAATAGTCTCATATCTGCTATATCGAACTATGTATGAAAGTCTCAGTGCATGTATGTGTGATTTGACTTAATTGGCGACTCTAATCATTATTTTCATTTTACTAATTATTTGATAATCGTACTATTACTATTTTATAAATTAAATTCGACTATTGCATATATTATTTAGAGATATTCTAAGGAGACATTGCGTGCTATAGATATCGTCAGATTGCAATCGTGATCTATGATTGATCTGATTGAATATACGTGCATCCGATTACTACTCGTAACTTTAATGGATCTGATGACTTCGATATTACATTCTAATGATTGTCACTTTTATTTATTCTTTAATTGTAATCTGTAACTACTATATAATATGAAAGACTTATTATTGGTATTTCAATAATTGTCTCATATACGTGATTGATAATATAGAATTGATAACTAATGTGCAATCATACCTACTATGATCATGCTATTGCTCACTCGTCATAGTCATTATATGTGTATGATATCTACTATTTTTATTTCATTGTATCTTTAAATTTCTATTGATGTCACTAATATGTAATTTAATTCAATTTGAGTTAATTAATTGATAATGGACTCTGGAACCTTGATAAAGCTATTGGAGTGATTCATATCATTACCATTCCACAACCATACCATAAGATCATTTACACAAAATAGGTATATTGCTATACATGCCATACTTAAATTTACAAGCCATTTACCAAAAGTCTTCCTGATAGTGTGGACTGAGCCTTCAACCTATCCCGACACCGAGATGGGCTTGTCCAAAACTACAATGAATAAGAAGGAGGAGTAAGCATAAATGCTTAGTAAGTTCATATGCAAATAATAAGTAACTTAACAAACAAACATACCAATCAACTTTAGCATGTATCACTAAAACACATATCACATTTTTAATCATTTTCATCATCTTATTACCTTATCGTGGTTGTATCAATACTCAACCCGAGGGTTAAATACATACCCGTCCAAAATATCCATTTCATCATCACTTACCAATACGCCTCTTTACATCTCTAATATTCCTCCATTTGAGTAGAACTTACCCGCTGAACACATCGAATATAATTTGATACACTTGATAAATTGTACATAAGTGCCACATATTCAATCAAGCAATCATGTAACCGCCCATAAGTTTAACTCCTGACTCAACTCAACGAGGCTCTGCGTCAGATCCATAAGTGAACTCGGACTCAACTCAACGAGTTCGATGCCTAGTTACATCTCACTTAACTCTGACTCAAACTCAACGAGTTCGACATTCCATCCATAAGTGAACTCTGACTCAATTCAACGAAGTTCGATGCTCAACATCCTAGTGACATGTCACTTGTATCCTAATCTATTCCTAAGGTTCAAATGGGCTTTTTTCTTTTTTTTCTATTTTTTAATATCTCATCGCTTAACTAATTAGTTATTTACTAATAAATCACTCGAAACGTTATTTGGTCGTATTTAAATTCAAATTCGAGGCTCAAGCGCGATCAGGGGTAGCCTTTATATAAATAGAATACGCAAGAATTGACGGGTGCGATCATACCAAAGACTAATGCACCGGATCCCATCGTAACTCCATGATTAAGCGTGCTTGGGCGAGAGTAGTACTAGGATGGGTGACCTCAGGAAGTCCTCGTGTTGCACCCTCCAATTTTATATCTCATTAGATTTTTTTCTATTTTTTTAATATCTCATCGTTTAACTAATTAGTTATTTACTAATAAATCACTCAAACGTTATTTGGTCGTATTTAAATTCAAATTCGAGGCTCAAGCGCGATCAGGGGTAGCCTTTATATAAATAGAATACGCAAGAATTGACGGGTGCGATCATACCAAAGACTAATGCACCGGATCCCATCGTAACTCCGCAGCGTGCTTGGCGAGAGTAGTACTAGGATGGGTGACCTCCGGAAGTCCTCGTGTTGCACCCTCCAATTTTATATCTCATTAGATTTTTTTCTATTTTTTTAATATCTCATCGCTTAACTAATTAGTTATTTACTAATAAATCACTCAAACGTTATTTGGTCGATTTAAATTCAAATTCGAGGCTCAAGCGCGATCGGGGTAGCCTTTATATAAATAGAATACGCAAGAATTGATTTGGGTGCGATCATACCAAAGACTAATGCACCGGATCCCATCGTAACTCCGCAGATTAAGCGTGCTTGGCGAGAGTAGTACTAGGATGGGTGACCTCCAGGAAGTCCTCGTGTTGCACCCTCCAATTTTATATCTCATTAGATTTTTTTCTATTTTTTTAATATCTCATCGCTTAACTAATTAGTTATTTACTAATAAATCACTCAAACGTTATTTGGTCGATTTAAATTCAAATTCGAGGCTCAAGCGCGCGATCGGGGTAGCCTTTATATAAATAGAATACGCAAGAATTGATTTAGTGCGATCATACCAAAGACTAATGCACCGGATCCCATCGTAACTCCGCAGATTAAGCGTGCTTGGGCGAGAGTAGTACTAGGATGGGTGACCTCCGGAAGTCCTCGTGTTGCACCCTCCAATTTTATATCTCATTAGATTTTTTTCTATTTTTTAATATCTCATCGCTTAACTAATTAGTTATTTACTAATAAATCACTCAAACGTTATTTGGTCGATTTAAATTCAAATTCGAGGCTCAAGCGCGATCGGGGTAGCCTTTATATAAATAGAATACGCAAGAATTGACGGTGCGATCATACCAAAGACTAATGCACCGGATCCCATCGTAACTCCGCATTAAGCGTGCTTGGCGAGAGTAGTACTAGGATGGGTGACCTCCGGAAGTCCTCGTGTTGCACCCTCCAATTTTATATCTCATTAGATTTTTTTCTATTTTTTAATATCTCATCGCTTAACTAATTAGTTATTTACTAATAAATCACTCAAACGTTATTTGGTCGTATTTAAATTCAAATTCGAGGCTCAAGCGCGATCAGGGGTAGCCTTTATATAAATAGAATACGCAAGAATTGACGGTGCGATCATACCAAAGACTAATGCACCGGATCCCATCGTAACTCCGCATTAAGCGTGCTTGGCGAGAGTAGTACTAGGATGGGTGACCTCCTGGGAAGTCCTCGTGTTGCACCCCTCCAATTTTATATCTCATTAGATTTTTTTCTATTTTTTTAATATCTCATCGTTTAACTAATTAGTTATTTACGGAATAAATCACTCGAAACGTTATTTGGTCGTATTTAAATTCAAATTCGAGGCTCAAGCGCGATCAGGGGTAGCCTTTATATAAATAGAATACGCAAGAATTGACGGGTGCGATCATACCAAAGCACTAATGCACCGGATCCCATCAGAACTCCGCAGTTAAGCGTGCTTGGGCGAGAGTAGTACTAGGATGGGTGACCTCCTGGGAAGTCCTCGTGTTGCACCCCTCCAATTTTATATCTCATTAGATTTTTTTCTATTTTTTAATATCTCATCGTTTAACTAATTAGTTATTTACTAATAAATCACTCAAACGTTATTTGGTCGTATTTAAATTCAAATTCGAGGCTCAAGCGCGATCAGGGGTAGCCTTTATATAAATAGAATACGCAAGAATTGATTTGCGCGATCATACCAAAGACTAATGCACCGGATCCCATCGTAACTCCGCATTAAGCGTGCTTGGGCGAGAGTAGTACTAGGATGGGTGACCTCTCACAGGAAGTCCTCGTGTTGCACCCTCCAATTTTATATCTCATTAGATTTTTTTCTATTTTTTTAATATCTCATCGCTTAACTAATTAGTTATTTACTAATAAATCACTCGAAACGTTATTTGGTCGTATTTAAATTCAAATTCGAGGCTCAAGCGCGATCAGGGGTAGCCTTTATATAAATAGAATACGCAAGAATTGACGGGTGCGATCATACCAAAGACTAATGCACCGGATCCCATCGTAACTCCGCATTAAGCGTGCTTGGGCGAGAGTAGTACTAGGATGGGTGACCTCACAGGAAGTCCTCGTGTTGCACCCTCCAATTTTATATCTCATTAGATTTTTTTCTATTTTTTAATATCTCATCGCTTAACTAATTAGTTATTTACTAATAAATCACTCAAACGTTATTTGGTCGATTTAAATTCAAATTCGAGGCTCAAGCGCGATCGGGGTAGCCTTTATATAAATAGAATACGCAAGAATTGACGGGTGCGATCATACCAAAGACTAATGCACCGGATCCCATCGTAACTCCGCATTAAGCGTGCTTGGGCGAGAGTAGTACTAGGATGGGTGACCTCCGGAAGTCCTCGTGTTGCACCCTCCAATTTTATATCTCATTAGATTTTTTTCTATTTTTTTAATATCTCATCGCTTAACTAATTAGTTATTTACTAATAAATCACTCAAACGTTATTTGGTCGTATTTAAATTCAAATTCGAGGCTCAAGTGCGATCAGGGGTAGCCTTTATATAAATAGAATACGCAAGAATTGATTGGGGTGCGATCATACCAAAGACTAATGCACCGGATCCCATCGTAACTCCGCATTAAGCGTGCTTGGGC
Source organism: Gossypium arboreum (assembly GCF_025698485.1). Lineage (NCBI taxonomy): Eukaryota > Viridiplantae > Streptophyta > Magnoliopsida > Malvales > Malvaceae > Gossypium > Gossypium arboreum. The sequence goes on from NW_026440298.1 coordinate 79,323, forward strand.
GAGAGTAGTACTAGGATGGGTGACCTCTCAGGAAGTCCTCGTGTTGCACCCTCCAATTTTATATCTCATTAGATTTTTTTCTATTTTTTAATATCTCATCGCTTAACTAATTAGTTATTTACTAATAAATCACTCAAACGTTATTTGGTCGTATTTAAATTCAAATTCGAGGCTCAAGCGCGATCAGGGGTAGCCTTTATATAAATAGAATACGCAAGAATTGACGGGTGCGATCATACCAGCACTAATGCACCGGATCCCATCAGAACTCCGCAGTTAAGCGTGCTTGGGCGAGAGTAGTACTAGGATGGGTGACCTCCTGGGAAGTCCTCGTGTTGCACCCCTCCAATTTTATATCTCATTAGATTTTTTTTCTATTTTTTTAATATCTCATCGTTTAACTAATTAGTTATTTACGTAATAAATCACTCAAACGTTATTTGGTCGATTTAAATTCAAATTCGAGGCTCAAGCGCGATCAGGGGTAGCCTTTATATAAATAGAATACGCAAGAATTGACGGGTGCGATCATACCAAAGACTAATGCACCGGATCCCATCGTAACTCCAGATTAAGCGTGCTTTGGCGAGAGTAGTACTAGGATGGGTGACCTCCTGGGAAGTCCTCGTGTTGCACCCCTCCAATTTTATATCTCATTAGATTTTTTTCTATTTTTTTTAATATCTCATCGCTTAACTAATTAGTTATTTACTAATAAATCACTCAAACGTTATTTGGTCGATTTAAATTCAAATTCGAGGCTCAAGCGCGATCAGGGGTAGCCTTTATATAAATAGAATACGCAAGAATTGACGGGTGCGATCATACCAAAGACTAATGCACCGGATCCCATCGTAACTCATGATTAAGCGTGCTTGGGCGAGAGTAGTACTAGGATGGGTGACCTCCGGAAGTCCTCGTGTTGCACCCTCCAATTTTATATCTCATTAGATTTTTTTCTATTTTTTTAATATCTCATCGCTTAACTAATTAGTTATTTACTAATAAATCACTCAAACGTTATTTGGTCGATTTAAATTCAAATTCGAGGCTCAAGCGCGATCGATCGTGGGTAGCCTTTATATAAATAGAATACGCAAGAATTGACGGTGCGATCATACCAAAGACTAATGCACCGGATCCCATCGTAACTCCGCATTAAGCGTGCTTGGGCGAGAGTAGTACTAGGATGGGTGACCTCCGGAAGTCCTCGTGTTGCACCCTCCAATTTTATATCTCATTAGATTTTTTTTATTTTTTTAATATCTCATCGCTTAACTAATTAGTTATTTACTAATAAATCACTCAAACGTTATTTGGTCGATTTAAATTCAAATTCGAGGCTCAAGCGCGATCGGGGTAGCCTTTATATAAATAGAATACGCAAGAATTGGCGGGTGCGATCATACCAAAGACTAATGCACCGGATCCCATCGTAACTCCGCATTAAGCGTGCTTGGCGAGAGTAGTACTAGGATGGGTGACCTCCAGGAAGTCCTCGTGTTGCACCCTCCAATTTTATATCTCATTAGATTTTTTTCTATTTTTTAATATCTCATCGCTTAACTAATTAGTTATTTACTAATAAATCACTCAAACGTTATTTGGTCGATTTAAATTCAAATTCGAGGCTCAAGCGCGATCGTGGGTAGCCTTTATATAAATAGAATACGCAAGAATTGACGGGTGCGATCATACCAGCACTAATGCACCGGATCCCATCAGAACTCCGCAGTTAAGCGTGCTTGGGCGAGAGTAGTACTAGGATGGGTGACCTCCTAGGAAGTCCTCGTGTTGCACCCCTCCAATTTTATATCTCATTAGATTTTTTTCTATTTTTTTAATATCTCATCGTTTAACTAATTAGTTATTTACGGAATAAATCACTCGAAACGTTATTTGGTCGTATTTAAATTCAAATTCGAGGCTCAAGCGCGATCAGGGGTAGCCTTTATATAAATAGAATACGCAAGAATTGACGGGTGCGATCATACCAGCACTAATGCACCGGATCCCATCAGAACTCCGCAATTAAGCGTGTTTGGGCGAGAGTAGTACTAGGATGGGTGACCTCCTGGGAAGTCCTCGTGTTGCACCCCTCCAATTTTATATCTCATTAGATTTTTTTTCTATTTTTTTTAATATCTCATCGTTTAACTAATTAGTTATTTACTAATAAATCACTCAAACGTTATTTGGTCGATTTAAATTCAAATTCGAGGCTCAAGCGCGATCAGGGGTAGCCTTTATATAAATAGAATACGCAAGAATTGACGGGTGCGATCATACCAAAGCACTAATGCACCGGATCCCATCAGAACTCCGCAGTTAAGCGTGCTTGGGCGAGAGTAGTACTAGGATGGGTGACCTCTCAGGAAGTCCTCGTGTTGCACCCTCCAATTTTATATCTCATTAGATTTTTTTCTATTTTTTAATATCTCATCGCTTAACTAATTAGTTATTTACTAATAAATCACTCAAACGTTATTTGGTCGATTTAAATTCAAATTCGAGGCTCAAGCGCGATCAGGGGTAGCCTTTATATAAATAGAATACGCAAGAATTGACGGGTGCGATCATACCAGCACTAATGCACCGGATCCCATCAGAACTCCGCAGTTAAGCGTGCTTGGGCGAGAGTAGTACTAGGATGGGTGACCTCCTGGAAGTCCTCGTGTTGCACCCCTCCAATTTTATATCTCATTAGATTTTTTTCTATTTTTTTAATATCTCATCGTTTAACTAATTAGTTATTTACTAATAAATCACTCAAACGTTATTTGGTCGATTTAAATTCAAATTCGAGGCTCAAGCGCGATCGTGGGTAGCCTTTATATAAATAGAATACGCAAGAATTGACGGGTGCGATCATACCAAAGACTAATGCACCGGATCCCATCGTAACTCCGCATTAAGCGTGCTTGGGCGAGAGTAGTACTAGGATGGGTGACCTCTGGAAGTCCTCGTGTTGCACCCTCCAATTTTATATCTCATTAGATTTTTTTCTATTTTTTAATATCTCATCGCTTAACTAATTAGTTATTTACTAATAAATCACTCAAACGTTATTTGGTCGATTTAAATTCAAATTCGAGGCTCAAGCGCGATCGGGGTAGCCTTTATATAAATAGAATACGCAAGAATTGACGGGGTGCGATCATACCAAAGACTAATGCACCGGATCCCATCGTAACTCCGCATTAAGCGTGCTTGGGCGAGAGTAGTACTAGGATGGGTGACCTCCGGAAGTCCTCGTGTTGCACCCTCCAATTTTATATCTCATTAGATTTTTTTCTATTTTTTAATATCTCATCGCTTAACTAATTAGTTATTTACTAATAAATCACTCAAACGTTATTTGGTCGATTTAAATTCAAATTCGAGGCTCAAGCGCGATCGGGGTAGCCTTTATATAAATAGAATACGCAAGAATTGGTGCGATCATACCAAAGACTAATGCACCGGATCCCATCGTAACTCCGCAGATTAAGCGTGCTTGGGCGAGAGTAGTACTAGGATGGGTGACCTCCGGAAGTCCTCGTGTTGCACCCTCCAATTTTATATCTCATTAGATTTTTTTCTATTTTTTAATATCTCATCGCTTAACTAATTAGTTATTTACTAATAAATCACTCAAACGTTATTTGGTCGATTTAAATTCAAATTCGAGGCTCAAGCGCGATCAGGGGTAGCCTTTATATAAATAGAATACGCAAGAATTGACGGGTGCGATCATACCAAAGCACTAATGCACCGGATCCCATCAGAACTCCGCAGTTAAGCGTGCTTGGGCGAGAGTAGTACTAGGATGGGTGACCTCCTGGGAAGTCCTCGTGTTGCACCCCTCCAATTTTATATCTCATTAGATTTTTTCTATTTTTTTAATATCTCATCGCTTAACTAATTAGTTATTTACTAATAAATCACTCAAACGTTATTTGGTCGATTTAAATTCAAATTCGAGGCTCAAGCGCGATCGTGGGTAGCCTTTATATAAATAGAATACGCAAGAATTGACGGGTGCGATCATACCAAAGACTAATGCACCGGATCCCATCGTAACTCCGCATTAAGCGTGCTTGGGCGAGAGTAGTACTAGGATGGGTGACCTCCGGAAGTCCTCGTGTTGCACCCTCCAATTTTATATCTCATTAGATTTTTTTCTATTTTTTAATATCTCATCGCTTAACTAATTAGTTATTTACTAATAAATCACTCAAACGTTATTTGGTCGATTTAAATTCAAATTCGAGGCTCAAGCGCGATCGGGGTAGCCTTTATATAAATAGAATACGCAAGAATTGACGGGTGCGATCATACCAAAGACTAATGCACCGGATCCCATCGTAACTCCGCATTAAGCGTGCTTGGGCGAGAGTAGTACTAGGATGGGTGACCTCACAGGAAGTCCTCGTGTTGCACCCTCCAATTTTATATCTCATTAGATTTTTTTCTATTTTTTTAATATCTCATCGCTTAACTAATTAGTTATTTACTAATAAATCACTCAAACGTTATTTGGTCGATTTAAATTCAAATTCGAGGCTCAAGCGCGATCGTGGGTAGCCTTTATATAAATAGAATACGCAAGAATTGACGGGTGCGATCATACCAAAGACTAATGCACCGGATCCCATCAGAACTCCGCAGTTAAGCGTGCTTGGGCGAGAGTAGTACTAGGATGGGTGACCTCTTGGGAAGTCCTCGTGTTGCACCCTCCAATTTTATATCTCATTAGATTTTTTTCTATTTTTTTAATATCTCATCGCTTAACTAATTAGTTATTTACTAATAAATCACTCAAACGTTATTTGGTCGTATTTAAATTCAAATTCGAGGCTCAAGCGCGATCGGGGTAGCCTTTATATAAATAGAATACGCAAGAATTGGGTGCGATCATACCAAAGACTAATGCACCGGATCCCATCAGAACTCCGCAGTTAAGCGTGTTTGGGCGAGAGTAGTACTAGGATGGGTGACCTCCTAGGAAGTCCTCGTGTTGCACCCTCCAATTTTATATCTCATTAGATTTTTTTCTATTTTTTTAATATCTCATCGCTTAACTAATTAGTTATTTACTAATAAATCACTCAAACGTTATTTGGTCGATTTAAATTCAAATTCGAGGCTCAAGCGCGATCAGGGGTAGCCTTTATATAAATAGAATACGCAAGAATTGACGGGTGCGATCATACCAAAGACTAATGCACCGGATCCCATCGTAACTCCATGATTAAGCGTGCTTGGGCGAGAGTAGTACTAGGATGGGTGACCTCTGGAAGTCCTCGTGTTGCACCCTCCAATTTTATATCTCATTAGATTTTTTTCTATTTTTTAATATCTCATCGCTTAACTAATTAGTTATTTACTAATAAATCACTCAAACGTTATTTGGTCGATTTAAATTCAAATTCGAGGCTCAAGCGCGATCAGGGGTAGCCTTTATATAAATAGAATACGCAAGAATTGACGGGTGCGATCATACCAAAGACTAATGCACCGGATCCCATCGTAACTCCATGATTAAGCGTGCTTGGGCGAGAGTAGTACTAGGATGGGTGACCTCCTGGGAAGTCCTCGTGTTGCACCCCTCCAATTTTATATCTCATTAGATTTTTTTCTATTTTTTTAATATCTCATCGTTTAACTAATTAGTTATTTACTAATAAATCACTCAAACGTTATTTGGTCGATTTAAATTCAAATTCGAGGCTCAAGCGCGATCAGGGGTAGCCTTTATATAAATAGAATACGCAAGAATTGACGGGTGCGATCATACCAGCACTAATGCACCGGATCCCATCAGAACTCCGCAGTTAAGCGTGCTTGGGCGAGAGTAGTACTAGGATGGGTGACCTCCTGGGAAGTCCTCGTGTTGCACCCCTCCAATTTTATATCTCATTAGATTTTTTTCTATTTTTTAATATCTCATCGCTTAACTAATTAGTTATTTACTAATAAATCACTCAAACGTTATTTGGTCGATTTAAATTCAAATTCGAGGCTCAAGCGCGATCGTGGGTAGCCTTTATATAAATAGAATACGCAAGAATTGACGGTGCGATCATACCAAAGACTAATGCACCGGATCCCATCGTAACTCCGCAGATTAAGCGTGCTTGGGCGAGAGTAGTACTAGGATGGGTGACCTCACAGGAAGTCCTCGTGTTGCACCCTCCAATTTTATATCTCATTAGATTTTTTTCTATTTTTTTAATATCTCATCGCTTAACTAATTAGTTATTTACTAATAAATCACTCAAACGTTATTTGGTCGATTTAAATTCAAATTCGAGGCTCAAGCGCGATCAGGGGTAGCCTTTATATAAATAGAATACGCAAGAATTGACGGGTGCGATCATACCAAAGACTAATGCACCGGATCCCATCGTAACTCCATGATTAAGCGTGCTTGGGCGAGAGTAGTACTAGGATGGGTGACCTCTCGAAGTCCTCGTGTTGCACCCTCCAATTTTATATCTCATTAGATTTTTTTCTATTTTTTAATATCTCATCGCTTAACTAATTAGTTATTTACTAATAAATCACTCAAACGTTATTTGGTCGATTTAAATTCAAATTCGAGGCTCAAGCGCGATCAGGGGTAGCCTTTATATAAATAGAATACGCAAGAATTGACGGGTGCGATCATACCAAAGACTAATGCACCGGATCCCATCGTAACTCCGCAGATTAAGCGTGCTTGGGCGAGAGTAGTACTAGGATGGGTGACCTCGAAGTCCTCGTGTTGCACCCTCCAATTTTATATCTCATTAGATTTTTTTCTATTTTTTTAATATCTCATCGCTTAACTAATTAGTTATTTACTAATAAATCACTCAAACGTTATTTGGTCGATTTAAATTCAAATTCGAGGCTCAAGCGCGATCAGGGGTAGCCTTTATATAAATAGAATACGCAAGAATTGACGGTGCGATCATACCAAAGACTAATGCACCGGATCCCATCGTAACTCCGATTAAGCGTGCTTGGGCGAGAGTAGTACTAGGATGGGTGACCTCCGGAAGTCCTCGTGTTGCACCCCTCCAATTTTATATCTCATTAGATTTTTTTCTATTTTTTAATATCTCATCGCTTAACTAATTAGTTATTTACGTAATAAATCACTCGAAACGTTATTTGGTCGATTTAAATTCAAATTCGAGGCTCAAGCGCGATCAGGGGTAGCCTTTATATAAATAGAATACGCAAGAATTGACGGGTGCGATCATACCAGCACTAATGCACCGGATCCCATCAGAACTCCGCAGTTAAGCGTGCTTGGGCGAGAGTAGTACTAGGATGGGTGACCTCCTGGGAAGTCCTCGTGTTGCACCCCTCCAATTTTATATCTCATTAGATTTTTTTCTATTTTTTTTAATATCTCATCGTTTAACTAATTAGTTATTTACGTAATAAATCACTCGAAACGTTATTTGGTCGATTTAAATTCAAATTCGAGGCTCAAGCGCGATCAGGGGTAGCCTTTATATAAATAGAATACGCAAGAATTGACGGGTGCGATCATACCAGCACTAATGCACCGGATCCCATCAGAACTCCGCAGTTAAGCGTGCTTGGGCGAGAGTAGTACTAGGATGGGTGACCTCCTGGGAAGTCCTCGTGTTGCACCCTCCAATTTTATATCTCATTAGATTTTTTTCTATTTTTTAATATCTCATCGCTTAACTAATTAGTTATTTACTAATAAATCACTCAAACGTTATTTGGTCGATTTAAATTCAAATTCGAGGCTCAAGCGCGATCAGGGGTAGCCTTTATATAAATAGAATACGCAAGAATTGACGGGTGCGATCATACCAAAGACTAATGCACCGGATCCCATCGTAACTCCGCATTAAGCGTGCTTGGGCGAGAGTAGTACTAGGATGGGTGACCTCCGGAAGTCCTCGTGTTGCACCCTCCAATTTTATATCTCATTAGATTTTTTTCTATTTTTTTAATATCTCATCGCTTAACTAATTAGTTATTTACTAATAAATCACTCAAACGTTATTTGGTCGTATTTAAATTCAAATTCGAGGCTCAAGCGCGATCGTGGGTAGCCTTTATATAAATAGAATACGCAAGAATTGACGGTGCGATCATACCAAAGACTAATGCACCGGATCCCATCGTAACTCCGCAGATTAAGCGTGCTTGGGCGAGAGTAGTACTAGGATGGGTGACCTCTCGGAAGTCCTCGTGTTGCACCCTCCAATTTTATATCTCATTAGATTTTTTTCTATTTTTTAATATCTCATCGCTTAACTAATTAGTTATTTACTAATAAATCACTCAAACGTTATTTGGTCGATTTAAATTCAAATTCGAGGCTCAAGCGCGATCGGGGTAGCCTTTATATAAATAGAATACGCAAGAATTGACGGTGCGATCATACCAAAGACTAATGCACCGGATCCCATCGTAACTCCGCATTAAGCGTGCTTGGGCGAGAGTAGTACTAGGATGGGTGACCTCACAGGAAGTCCTCGTGTTGCACCCTCCAATTTTATATCTCATTAGATTTTTTTCTATTTTTTTAATATCTCATCGCTTAACTAATTAGTTATTTACTAATAAATCACTCAAACGTTATTTGGTCGATTTAAATTCAAATTCGAGGCTCAAGCGCGATCGTGGGTAGCCTTTATATAAATAGAATACGCAAGAATTGATTTTAAGTGCGATCATACCAAAGACTAATGCACCGGATCCCATCGTAACTCCGCAGCTAAGCGTGTTTGCTTGCTTGCGAGAGTAGTACTAGGATGGGTGACCTCAGGAAGTCCTCGTGTTGCACCCTCCAATTTTATATCTCATTAGATTTTTTTCTATTTTTTTAATATCTCATCGCTTAACTAATTAGTTATTTACTAATAAATCACTCAAACGTTATTTGGTCGATTTAAATTCAAATTCGAGGCTCAAGCGCGATGGGTAGCCTTTATATAAATAGAATACGCAAGAATTGACGGGTGCGATCATACCAAAGACTAATGCACCGGATCCCATCGTAACTCCGCAGATTAAGCGTGCTTGGGCGAGAGTAGTACTAGGATGGGTGACCTCCGGAAGTCCTCGTGTTGCACCCTCCAATTTTATATCTCATTAGATTTTTTTCTATTTTTTAATATCTCATCGCTTAACTAATTAGTTATTTACTAATAAATCACTCAAACGTTATTTGGTCGATTTAAATTCAAATTCGAGGCTCAAGCGCGATCGTGGGTAGCCTTTATATAAATAGAATACGCAAGAACGCAAGAATTGACGGGTGCGATCATACCAAAGACTAATGCACCGGATCCCATCGTAACTCCGCAGATTAAGCGTGCTTGGGCGAGAGTAGTACTAGGATGGGTGACCCGGAAGTCCTCGTGTTGCACCCTCCAATTTTATATCTCATTAGATTTTTTTCTATTTTTTAATATCTCATCGCTTAACTAATTAGTTATTTACTAATAAATCACTCAAACGTTATTTGGTCGATTTAAATTCAAATTCGAGGCTCAAGCGCGATCGGGGTAGCCTTTATATAAATAGAATACGCAAGAATTTGGTGCGATCATACCAAAGACTAATGCACCGGATCCCATCAGAACTCCGCAGCTAAGCGTGCTTGGGCGAGAGTAGTACTAGGATGGGTGACCTCTTCGGAAGTCCTCGTGTTGCACCCTCCAATTTTATATCTCATTAGATTTTTTTCTATTTTTTTAATATCTCATCGCTTAACTAATTAGTTATTTACTAATAAATCACTCAAACGTTATTTGGTCGATTTAAATTCAAATTCGAGGCTCAAGCGCGATCAGGGGTAGCCTTTATATAAATAGAATACGCAAGAATTGACGGGTGCGATCATACCAAAGACTAATGCACCGGATCCCATCGTAACTCCATGATTAAGCGTGCTTGGGCGAGAGTAGTACTAGGATGGGTGACCTCCGGAAGTCCTCGTGTTGCACCCTCCAATTTTATATCTCATTAGATTTTTTTCTATTTTTTAATATCTCATCGCTTAACTAATTAGTTATTTACTAATAAATCACTCAAACGTTATTTGGTCGATTTAAATTCAAATTCGAGGCTCAAGCGCGATCAGGGGTAGCCTTTATATAAATAGAATACGCAAGAATTGACGGGTGCGATCATACCAAAGACTAATGCACCGGATCCCATCGTAACTCCGCATTAAGCGTGCTTGGGCGAGAGTAGTACTAGGATGGGTGACCTCCGGAAGTCCTCGTGTTGCACCCTCCAATTTTATATCTCATTAGATTTTTTTCTATTTTTTAATATCTCATCGCTTAACTAATTAGTTATTTACTAATAAATCACTCAAACGTTATTTGGTCGTATTTAAATTCAAATTCGAGGCTCAAGCGCGATCAGGGGTAGCCTTTATATAAATAGAATACGCAAGAATTGAAAGGTGCGATCATACCAAAGACTAATGCACCGGATCCCATCGTAACTCCGATTAAGCGTGCTTGGGCGAGAGTAGTACTAGGATGGGTGACCTCCAGGAAGTCCTCGTGTTGCACCCTCCAATTTTATATCTCATTAGATTTTTTTCTATTTTTTAATATCTCATCGCTTAACTAATTAGTTATTTACTAATAAATCACTCAAACGTTATTTGGTCGATTTAAATTCAAATTCGAGGCTCAAGCGCGATCGGGGTAGCCTTTATATAAATAGAATACGCAAGAATTGATTGGGTGCGATCATACCAAAGACTAATGCACCGGATCCCATCGTAACTCCGCATTAAGCGTGCTTGGGCGAGAGTAGTACTAGGATGGGTGACCTCTCAGGAAGTCCTCGTGTTGCACCCTCCAATTTTATATCTCATTAGATTTTTTTCTATTTTTTTAATATCTCATCGCTTAACTAATTAGTTATTTACTAATAAATCACTCAAACGTTATTTGGTCGATTTAAATTCAAATTCGAGGCTCAAGCGCGATCGTGGGTAGCCTTTATATAAATAGAATACGCAAGAATTGACGGGTGCGATCATACCAAAGACTAATGCACCGGATCCCATCGTAAACTCCGCAGATTAAGCGTGCTTGGGCGAGAGTAGTACTAGGATGGGTGACCTCCGGAAGTCCTCGTGTTGCACCCTCCAATTTTATATCTCATTAGATTTTTTTCTATTTTTTTAATATCTCATCGCTTAACTAATTAGTTATTTACTAATAAATCACTCAAACGTTATTTGGTCGATTTAAATTCAAATTCGAGGCTCAAGCGCGATCGGGGTAGCCTTTATATAAATAGAATACGCAAGAATTGACGGGTGCGATCATACCAAAGACTAATGCACCGGATCCCATCGTAACTCATGATTAAGCGTGCTTGGGCGAGAGTAGTACTAGGATGGGTGACCTCCAGGAAGTCCTCGTGTTGCACCCTCCAATTTTATATCTCATTAGATTTTTTTCTATTTTTTTAATATCTCATCGCTTAACTAATTAGTTATTTACTAATAAATCACTCAAACGTTATTTGGTCGATTTAAATTCAAATTCGAGGCTCAAGCGCGATCAGGGGTAGCCTTTATATAAATAGAATACGCAAGAATTGACGGTGCGATCATACCAAAGACTAATGCACCGGATCCCATCGTAACTCCGATTAAGCGTGCTTGGGCGAGAGTAGTACTAGGATGGGTGACCTCCGGAAGTCCTCGTGTTGCACCCTCCAATTTTATATCTCATTAGATTTTTTTCTATTTTTTAATATCTCATCGCTTAACTAATTAGTTATTTACTAATAAATCACTCAAACGTTATTTGGTCGATTTAAATTCAAATTCGAGGCTCAAGCGCGATCGGGGTAGCCTTTATATAAATAGAATACGCAAGAATTGACGGGTGCGATCATACCAAAGACTAATGCACCGGATCCCATCGTAACTCCGCATTAAGCGTGCTTGGGCGAGAGTAGTACTAGGATGGGTGACCTGACCTCAGGAAGTCCTCGTGTTGCACCCTCCAATTTTATATCTCATTAGATTTTTTTCTATTTTTTAATATCTCATCGCTTAACTAATTAGTTATTTACTAATAAATCACTCAAACGTTATTTGGTCGATTTAAATTCAAATTCGAGGCTCAAGCGCGATCGTGGGTAGCCTTTATATAAATAGAATACGCAAGAATTGACGGGTGCGATCATACCAAAGACTAATGCACCGGATCCCATCAGAACTCCGCAGTTAAGCGTGCTTGGGCGAGAGTAGTACTAGGATGGGTGACCTCCTGGGAAGTCCTCGTGTTGCACCCCTCCAATTTTATATCTCATTAGATTTTTTTCTATTTTTTTAATATCTCATCGTTTAACTAATTAGTTATTTACGGAATAAATCACTCGAAACGTTATTTGGTCGTATTTAAATTCAAATTCGAGGCTCAAGCGCGATCAGGGGTAGCCTTTATATAAATAGAATACGCAAGAATTGACGGGTGCGATCATACCAGACTAATGCACCGGATCCCATCAGAACTCCGCAGTTAAGCGTGCTTGGGCGAGAGTAGTACTAGGATGGGTGACCTCCTAGGAAGTCCTCGTGTTGCACCCCTCCAATTTTATATCTCATTAGATTTTTTTCTATTTTTTAATATCTCATCGCTTAACTAATTAGTTATTTACTAATAAATCACTCAAACGTTATTTGGTCGATTTAAATTCAAATTCGAGGCTCAAGCGCGATCGTGGGTAGCCTTTATATAAATAGAATACGCAAGAATTGACGGGTGCGATCATACCAAAGACTAATGCACCGGATCCCATCAGAACTCCGCAGTTAAGCGTGCTTGGGCGAGAGTAGTACTAGGATGGGTGACCTCCTGGGAAGTCCTCGTGTTGCACCCCTCCAATTTTATATCTCATTAGATTTTTTTCTATTTTTTTAATATCTCATCGCTTAACTAATTAGTTATTTACTAATAAATCACTCAAACGTTATTTGGTCGATTTAAATTCAAATTCGAGGCTCAAGCGCGATCGTGGGTAGCCTTTATATAAATAGAATACGCAAGAATTGATTGGGTGCGATCATACCAAAGACTAATGCACCGGATCCCATCGTAACTCCGATTAAGCGTGCTTGGGCGAGAGTAGTACTAGGATGGGTGACCTCCGGAAGTCCTCGTGTTGCACCCTCCAATTTTATATCTCATTAGATTTTTTTCTATTTTTTAATATCTCATCGCTTAACTAATTAGTTATTTACTAATAAATCACTCAAACGTTATTTGGTCGATTTAAATTCAAATTCGAGGCTCAAGCGCGATCGGGGTAGCCTTTATATAAATAGAATACGCAAGAATTGATTTAGGTGCGATCATACCAAAGACTAATGCACCGGATCCCATCGTAACTCCGCATGATTAAGCGTGCTTGGGCGAGAGTAGTACTAGGATGGGTGACCTCGGAAGTCCTCGTGTTGCACCCTCCAATTTTATATCTCATTAGATTTTTTTCTATTTTTTTAATATCTCATCGCTTAACTAATTAGTTATTTACTAATAAATCACTCAAACGTTATTTGGTCGTATTTAAATTCAAATTCGAGGCTCAAGCGCGATCAGGGGTAGCCTTTATATAAATAGAATACGCAAGAATTGACGGGTGCGATCATACCAAAGACTAATGCACCGGATCCCATCGTAACTCCATGATTAAGCGTGCTTGGGCGAGAGTAGTACTAGGATGGGTGACCTCCTGGGAAGTCCTCGTGTTGCACCCCTCCAATTTTATATCTCATTAGATTTTTTTCTATTTTTTAATATCTCATCGCTTAACTAATTAGTTATTTACTAATAAATCACTCAAACGTTATTTGGTCGATTTAAATTCAAATTCGAGGCTCAAGCGCGATCAGGGGTAGCCTTTATATAAATAGAATACGCAAGAATTGACGGGTGCGATCATACCAAAGACTAATGCACCGGATCCCATCGTAACTCCGCATTAAGCGTGCTTGGGCGAGAGTAGTACTAGGATGGGTGACCTCCGGAAGTCCTCGTGTTGCACCCTCCAATTTTATATCTCATTAGATTTTTTTCTATTTTTTAATATCTCATCGCTTAACTAATTAGTTATTTACTAATAAATCACTCAAACGTTATTTGGTCGATTTAAATTCAAATTCGAGGCTCAAGCGCGATCGGGGTAGCCTTTATATAAATAGAATACGCAAGAATTGGCGGGTGCGATCATACCAAAGACTAATGCACCGGATCCCATCGTAACTCCGCAGATTAAGCGTGCTTGGGCGAGAGTAGTACTAGGATGGGTGACCTCACAGGAAGTCCTCGTGTTGCACCCTCCAATTTTATATCTCATTAGATTTTTTTCTATTTTTTTAATATCTCATCGCTTAACTAATTAGTTATTTACTAATAAATCACTCAAACGTTATTTGGTCGATTTAAATTCAAATTCGAGGCTCAAGCGCGATCGTGGGTAGCCTTTATATAAATAGAATACGCAAGAATTGACGGTGCGATCATACCAAAGACTAATGCACCGGATCCCATCGTAACTCCGCATTAAGCGTGCTTGGGCGAGAGTAGTACTAGGATGGGTGACCTCCGGAAGTCCTCGTGTTGCACCCTCCAATTTTATATCTCATTAGATTTTTTTCTATTTTTTAATATCTCATCGCTTAACTAATTAGTTATTTACTAATAAATCACTCAAACGTTATTTGGTCGATTTAAATTCAAATTCGAGGCTCAAGCGCGATCGTGGGTAGCCTTTATATAAATAGAATACGCAAGAATTGACGGGTGCGATCATACCAAAGACTAATGCACCGGATCCCATCGTAACTCCGCAGATTAAGCGTGCTTGGGCGAGAGTAGTACTAGGATGGGTGACCTCCGGAAGTCCTCGTGTTGCACCCTCCAATTTTATATCTCATTAGATTTTTTTCTATTTTTTTAATATCTCATCGCTTAACTAATTAGTTATTTACTAATAAATCACTCAAACGTTATTTGGTCGATTTAAATTCAAATTCGAGGCTCAAGCGCGATCGGGGTAGCCTTTATATAAATAGAATACGCAAGAATTGACGGGTGCGATCATACCAGCACTAATGCACCGGATCCCATCAGAACTCCGCAGTTAAGCGTGCTTGGGCGAGAGTAGTACTAGGATGGGTGACCTCCTGGGAAGTCCTCGTGTTGCACCCTCCAATTTTATATCTCTTTAGATTTTTTTCTATTTTTTAATATCTCATCGTTTAACTAATTAGTTATTTACGGAATAAATCACTCGAAACGTTATTTGGTCGTATTTAAATTCAAATTCGAGGCTCAAGCGCGATCAAGGGTAGCCTTTATATAAATAGAATACGCAAGAATTGACGGGTGCGATCATACCAGCACTAATGCACCGGATCCCATCAGAACTCCGCAGTTAAGCGTGCTTGGGCGAGAGTAGTACTAGGATGGGTGACCTCCTGGGAAGTCCTCGTGTTGCACCCCTCCAATTTTATATCTCATTAGATTTTTTTTATTTTTTTAATATCTCATCGTTTAACTAATTAGTTATTTACTAATAAATCACTCAAACGTTATTTGGTCGATTTAAATTCAAATTCGAGGCTCAAGCGCGATCAGGGGTAGCCTTTATATAAATAGAATACGCAAGAATTGACGGGTGCGATCATACCAAAGACTAATGCACCGGATCCCATCGTAACTCCGCAGTTAAGCGTGCTTGGGCGAGAGTAGTACTAGGATGGGTGACCTCTCGGAAGTCCTCGTGTTGCACCCTCCAATTTTATATCTCATTAGATTTTTTTCTATTTTTTTAATATCTCATCGCTTAACTAATTAGTTATTTACTAATAAATCACTCAAACGTTATTTGGTCGATTTAAATTCAAATTCGAGGCTCAAGCGCGATCAGGGGTAGCCTTTATATAAATAGAATACGCAAGAATTGACGGGTGCGATCATACCAGCACTAATGCACCGGATCCCATCAGAACTCCGCAGTTAAGCGTGCTTGGGCGAGAGTAGTACTAGGATGGGTGACCTCCTGGGAAGTCCTCGTGTTGCACCCCTCCAATTTTATATCTCATTAGATTTTTTTCTATTTTTTTAATATCTCATCGTTTAACTAATTAGTTATTTACTAATAAATCACTCAAACGTTATTTGGTCGTATTTAAATTCAAATTCGAGGCTCAAGCGCGATCAGGGGTAGCCTTTATATAAATAGAATGCGCAAGAATTGACGGGTGCGATCACCGGATCCCATCAGAACTCCGCAGTTAAGCGTGCTTGGGCGAGAGTAGTACTAGGATGGGTGACCTCCTGGGAAGTCCTCGTGTTGCACCCCTCCAATTTTATATCTCATTAGATTTTTTTTCTATTTTTTAATATCTCATCGTTTAACTAATTAGTTATTTACTAATAAATCACTCAAACGTTATTTGGTCGATTTAAATTCAAATTCGAGGCTCAAGCGCGATCGGGGTAGCCTTTATATAAATAGAATACGCAAGAATTGACGGTGCGATCATACCAAAGACTAATGCACCGGATCCCATCATAACTCCGCAGTTAAGCGTGCTTGGGCGAGAGTAGTACTAGGATGGGTGACCTCCTGGGAAGTCCTCGTGTTGCACCCCTCCAATTTTATATCTCATTAGATTTTTTTCTATTTTTTTTAATATCTCATCGCTTAACTAATTAGTTATTTACTAATAAATCACTCAAACGTTATTTGGTCGTATTTAAATTCAAATTCGAGGCTCAAGCGCGATCAGGGGTAGCCTTTATATAAATAGAATACGCAAGAATTGATTTAAAAGCGATCATACCAAAGACTAATGCACCGGATCCCATCGTAACTCCGCATTAAGCGTGCTTGGGCGAGAGTAGTACTAGGATGGGTGACCTCTCGGAAGTCCTCGTGTTGCACCCTCCAATTTTATATCTCATTAGATTTTTTTCTATTTTTTAATATCTCATCGCTTAACTAATTAGTTATTTACTAATAAATCACTCAAACGTTATTTGGTCGATTTAAATTCAAATTCGAGGCTCAAGCGCGATCGGGGTAGCCTTTATATAAATAGAATACGCAAGAATTGACGGGTGCGATCATACCAAAGACTAATGCACCGGATCCCATCGTAACTCCGCATTAAGCGTGCTTGGGCGAGAGTAGTACTAGGATGGGTGACCTCTCGAAGTCCTCGTGTTGCACCCTCCAATTTTATATCTCATTAGATTTTTTTCTATTTTTTAATATCTCATCGCTTAACTAATTAGTTATTTACTAATAAATCACTCAAACGTTATTTGGTCGATTTAAATTCAAATTCGAGGCTCAAGCGCGATCGTGGGTAGCCTTTATATAAATAGAATACGCAAGAATTGACGGGTGCGATCATACCAAAGACTAATGCACCGGATCCCATCGTAACTCCGCATTAAGCGTGCTTGGGCGAGAGTAGTACTAGGATGGGTGACCTCCGGAAGTCCTCGTGTTGCACCCTCCAATTTTATATCTCATTAGATTTTTTTCTATTTTTTTAATATCTCATCGCTTAACTAATTAGTTATTTACTAATAAATCACTCAAACGTTATTTGGTCGATTTAAATTCAAATTCGAGGCTCAAGCGCGATCGGGGTAGCCTTTATATAAATAGAATACGCAAGAATTGACGGGTGCGATCATACCAAAGACTAATGCACCGGATCCCATCGTAACTCCGCAGATTAAGCGTGCTTGGCGAGAGTAGTACTAGGATGGGTGACCTCCGGAAGTCCTCGTGTTGCACCCTCCAATTTTATATCTCATTAGATTTTTTTCTATTTTTTAATATCTCATCGCTTAACTAATTAGTTATTTACTAATAAATCACTCAAACGTTATTTGGTCGATTTAAATTCAAATTCGAGGCTCAAGCGCGATCGTGGGTAGCCTTTATATAAATAGAATACGCAAGAATTGATTTTAAAAGCGATCATACCAAAGACTAATGCACCGGATCCCATCGTAACTCCGCATTAAGCGTGCTTGGCGAGAGTAGTACTAGGATGGGTGACCTCGGAAGTCCTCGTGTTGCACCCTCCAATTTTATATCTCATTAGATTTTTTTCTATTTTTTAATATCTCATCGCTTAACTAATTAGTTATTTACTAATAAATCACTCAAACGTTATTTGGTCGATTTAAATTCAAATTCGAGGCTCAAGCGCGATCGGGGTAGCCTTTATATAAATAGAATACGCAAGAATTGACGGGTGCGATCATACCAAAGACTAATGCACCGGATCCCATCGTAACTCCATGATTAAGCGTGCTTGGCGAGAGTAGTACTAGGATGGGTGACCTCAGGAAGTCCTCGTGTTGCACCCTCCAATTTTATATCTCATTAGATTTTTTTCTATTTTTTAATATCTCATCGCTTAACTAATTAGTTATTTACTAATAAATCACTCAAACGTTATTTGGTCGATTTAAATTCAAATTCGAGGCTCAAGCGCGATCGGGGTAGCCTTTATATAAATAGAATACGCAAGAATTGACGGTGCGATCATACCAAAGACTAATGCACCGGATCCCATCGTAACTCCGCATTAAGCGTGCTTGGGCGAGAGTAGTACTAGGATGGGTGACCTCTCGGAAGTCCTCGTGTTGCACCCTCCAATTTTATATCTCATTAGATTTTTTTCTATTTTTTAATATCTCATCGCTTAACTAATTAGTTATTTACTAATAAATCACTCAAACGTTATTTGGTCGATTTAAATTCAAATTCGAGGCTCAAGCGCGATCGTGGGTAGCCTTTATATAAATAGAATACGCAAGAATTGACGGGTGCGATCATACCAAAGACTAATGCACCGGATCCCATCGTAACTCCGCATTAAGCGTGCTTGGGCGAGAGTAGTACTAGGATGGGTGACCTCCGGAAGTCCTCGTGTTGCACCCTCCAATTTTATATCTCATTAGATTTTTTTCTATTTTTTAATATCTCATCGCTTAACTAATTAGTTATTTACTAATAAATCACTCAAACGTTATTTGGTCGTATTTAAATTCAAATTCGAGGCTCAAGCGATCGTGGGTAGCCTTTATATAAATAGAATACGCAAGAATTGACGGGTGCGATCATACCAAAGACTAATGCACCGGATCCCATCGTAACTCCGCAGATTAAGCGTGCTTGGGCGAGAGTAGTACTAGGATGGGTGACCTCAGGAAGTCCTCGTGTTGCACCCTCCAATTTTATATCTCATTAGATTTTTTTCTATTTTTTAATATCTCATCGCTTAACTAATTAGTTATTTACTAATAAATCACTCAAACGTTATTTGGTCGATTTAAATTCAAATTCGAGGCTCAAGCGCGATCAGGGGTAGCCTTTATATAAATAGAATACGCAAGAATTGACGGTGCGATCATACCAAAGACTAATGCACCGGATCCCATCGTAACTCCGCATTAAGCGTGCTTGGGCGAGAGTAGTACTAGGATGGGTGACCTCCGGAAGTCCTCGTGTTGCACCCTCCAATTTTATATCTCATTAGATTTTTTTCTATTTTTTAATATCTCATCGCTTAACTAATTAGTTATTTACTAATAAATCACTCGAAACGTTATTTGGTCGTATTTAAATTCAAATTCGAGGCTCAAGCGCGATCAGGGGTAGCCTTTATATAAATAGAATACGCAAGAATTGACGGTGCGATCATACCAGCACTAATGCACCGGATCCCATCAGAACTCCGCAGTTAAGCGTGCTTGGGCGAGAGTAGTACTAGGATGGGTGACCTCCTGGGAAGTCCTCGTGTTGCACCCCTCCAATTTTATATCTCATTAGATTTTTTTCTATTTTTTTTTAATATCTCATCGTTTAACTAATTAGTTATTTACGGAATAAATCACTCGAAACGTTATTTGGTCGTATTTAAATTCAAATTCGAGGCTCAAGCGCGATCAGGGGTAGCCTTTATATAAATAGAATACGCAAGAATTGACGGGTGCGATCATACCAGCACTAATGCACCGGATCCCATCAGAACTCCGCAGTTAAGCGTGCTTTTTGAGTGTAGTACTAGGATGGGTGACTTCCTGGGAAGTCCTCGTGTTGCACCCCTCCAATTTTATATCTCATTAGATTTTTTTTCTATTTTTTTTAATATCTCATCGCTTAACTAATTAGTTATTTACTAATAAATCACTCAAACGTTATTTGGTCGATTTAAATTCAAATTCGAGGCTCAAGCGCGATCGGGTAGCCTTTATATAAATAGAATACGCAAGAATTGACGGTGCGATCATACCAAAGACTAATGCACCGGATCCCATCGTAACTCCGCATTAAGCGTGCTTGGGCGAGAGTAGTACTAGGATGGGTGACCTCCGGAAGTCCTCGTGTTGCACCCTCCAATTTTATATCTCATTAGATTTTTTTCTATTTTTTAATATCTCATCGCTTAACTAATTAGTTATTTACTAATAAATCACTCAAACGTTATTTGGTCGATTTAAATTCAAATTCGAGGCTCAAGCGCGATCAGGGGTAGCCTTTATATAAATAGAATACGCAAGAATTGACGGGTGCGATCATACCAAAGACTAATGCACCGGATCCCATCGTAACTCCGCATTAAGCGTGCTTGGGCGAGAGTAGTACTAGGATGGGTGACCTCCGGAAGTCCTCGTGTTGCACCCTCCAATTTTATATCTCATTAGATTTTTTTCTATTTTTTTAATATCTCATCGCTTAACTAATTAGTTATTTACTAATAAATCACTCAAACGTTATTTGGTCGATTTAAATTCAAATTCGAGGCTCAAGCGCGATCAGGGGTAGCCTTTATATAAATAGAATACGCAAGAATTGACGGGTGCGATCATACCAAAGACTAATGCACCGGATCCCATCGTAACTCCGCATTAAGCGTGCTTGGGCGAGAGTAGTACTAGGATGGGTGACCTCACAGGAAGTCCTCGTGTTGCACCCTCCAATTTTATATCTCATTAGATTTTTTTCTATTTTTTTAATATCTCATCGCTTAACTAATTAGTTATTTACTAATAAATCACTCAAACGTTATTTGGTCGATTTAAATTCAAATTCGAGGCTCAAGCGCGATCGTGGGTAGCCTTTATATAAATAGAATACGCAAGAATTGACGGGTGCGATCATACCAAAGACTAATGCACCGGATCCCATCGTAACTCCGCATTAAGCGTGCTTGGCGAGAGTAGTACTAGGATGGGTGACCTCCGGAAGTCCTCGTGTTGCACCCTCCAATTTTATATCTCATTAGATTTTTTTCTATTTTTTTAATATCTCATCGCTTAACTAATTAGTTATTTACTAATAAATCACTCAAACGTTATTTGGTCGATTTAAATTCAAATTCGAGGCTCAAGCGCGATCAGGGGTAGCCTTTATATAAATAGAATACGCAAGAATTGACGGGTGCGATCATACCAAAGACTAATGCACCGGATCCCATCAGAACTCCGCAGTTAAGCGTGCTTGGGCGAGAGTAGTACTAGGATGGGTGACCTCATGGGAAGTCCTCGTGTTGCACCCTCCAATTTTATATCTCATTAGATTTTTTTCTATTTTTTTAATATCTCATCGCTTAACTAATTAGTTATTTACTAATAAATCACTCAAACGTTATTTGGTCGTATTTAAATTCAAATTCGAGGCTCAAGCGCGATCAGGGGTAGCCTTTATATAAATAGAATACGCAAGAATTGACGGTGCGATCATACCAAAGACTAATGCACCGGATCCCATCGTAACTCCGCAGTTAAGCGTGCTTGGGCGAGAGTAGTACTAGGATGGGTGACCTCCTGGGAAGTCCTCGTGTTGCACCCTCCAATTTTATATCTCATTAGATTTTTTTCTATTTTTTAATATCTCATCGCTTAACTAATTAGTTATTTACTAATAAATCACTCAAACGTTATTTGGTCGATTTAAATTCAAATTCGAGGCTCAAGCGCGATCGGGGTAGCCTTTATATAAATAGAATACGCAAGAATTGACGGTGCGATCATACCAAAGACTAATGCACCGGATCCCATCAGAACTCCGCAGTTAAGCGTGCTTGGGCGAGAGTAGTACTAGGATGGGTGACCTCCAGGAAGTCCTCGTGTTGCACCCTCCAATTTTATATCTCATTAGATTTTTTTCTATTTTTTTAATATCTCATCGCTTAACTAATTAGTTATTTACTAATAAATCACTCAAACGTTATTTGGTCGATTTAAATTCAAATTCGAGGCTCAAGCGCGATCGTGGGTAGCCTTTATATAAATAGAATACGCAAGAATTGACGGGTGCGATCATACCAAAGACTAATGCACCGGATCCCATCAGAACTCCGCAGTTAAGCGTGCTTGGGCGAGAGTAGTACTAGGATGGGTGACCTCCAGGAAGTCCTCGTGTTGCACCCCTCCAATTTTATATCTCATTAGATTTTTTTCTATTTTTTTAATATCTCATCGCTTAACTAATTAGTTATTTACTAATAAATCACTCAAACGTTATTTGGTCGATTTAAATTCAAATTCGAGGCTCAAGCGCGATCGTGGGTAGCCTTTATATAAATAGAATACGCAAGAATTGACGGTGCGATCATACCAAAGACTAATGCACCGGATCCCATCGTAACTCCGCATTAAGCGTGCTTGGGCGAGAGTAGTACTAGGATGGGTGACCTCCGGAAGTCCTCGTGTTGCACCCTCCAATTTTATATCTCATTAGATTTTTTTCTATTTTTTAATATCTCATCGCTTAACTAATTAGTTATTTACTAATAAATCACTCAAACGTTATTTGGTCGATTTAAATTCAAATTCGAGGCTCAAGCGCGATCGGGGTAGCCTTTATATAAATAGAATACGCAAGAATTGATTGGGTGCGATCATACCAAAGACTAATGCACCGGATCCCATCAGAACTCCGCAGTTAAGCGTGCTTGGGCGAGAGTAGTACTAGGATGGGTGACCTCCTGGGAAGTCCTCGTGTTGCACCCCTCCAATTTTATATCTCATTAGATTTTTTTTCTATTTTTTTAATATCTCATCGTTTAACTAATTAGTTATTTACGGAATAAATCACTCGAAACGTTATTTGGTCGTATTTAAATTCAAATTCGAGGCTCAAGCGCGATCAGGGGTAGCCTTTATATAAATAGAATACGCAAGAATTGACGGGTGCGATCATACCAGCACTAATGCACCGGATCCCATCAGAACTCCGCAGTTAAGCGTGCTTGGGCGAGAGTAGTACTAGGATGGGTGACCTCCTGGGAAGTCCTCGTGTTGCACCCCTCCAATTTTATATCTCATTAGATTTTTTTCTATTTTTTAATATCTCATCGCTTAACTAATTAGTTATTTACTAATAAATCACTCAAACGTTATTTGGTCGATTTAAATTCAAATTCGAGGCTCAAGCGCGATCAGGGGTAGCCTTTATATAAATAGAATACGCAAGAATTGACGGGTGCGATCATACCAAAGCACTAATGCACCGGATCCCATCAGAACTCCGCAGTTAAGCGTGCTTGGGCGAGAGTAGTACTAGGATGGGTGACCTCCTAGGAAGTCCTCGTGTTGCACCCCTCCAATTTTATATCTCATTAGATTTTTTTCTATTTTTTAATATCTCATCGCTTAACTAATTAGTTATTTACTAATAAATCACTCAAACGTTATTTGGTCGATTTAAATTCAAATTCGAGGCTCAAGCGCGATCAGGGGTAGCCTTTATATAAATAGAATACGCAAGAATTGGCGGGTGCGATCATACCAAAGACTAATGCACCGGATCCCATCAGAACTCCGCAGTTAAGCGTGCTTGGGCGAGAGTAGTACTAGGATGGGTGACCTCCTGGGAAGTCCTCGTGTTGCACCCCTCCAATTTTATATCTCATTAGATTTTTTTCTATTTTTTTAATATCTCATCGCTTAACTAATTAGTTATTTACTAATAAATCACTCAAACGTTATTTGGTCGTATTTAAATTCAAATTCGAGGCTCAAGCGCGATCAGGGGTAGCCTTTATATAAATAGAATACGCAAGAATTGACGGGTGCGATCATACCAGCACTAATGCACCGGATCCCATCAGAACTCCGCAGGTAAGCGTGCTTGGGCGAGAGTAGTACTAGGATGGGTGACCTCCTGGGAAGTCCTCGTGTTGCACCCCTCCAATTTTATATCTCATTAGATTTTTTTTCTATTTTTTAATATCTCATCGTTTAACTAATTAGTTATTTACTAATAAATCACTCAAACGTTATTTGGTCGATTTAAATTCAAATTCGAGGCTCAAGCGCGATCAGGGGTAGCCTTTATATAAATAGAATACGCAAGAATTGACGGGTGCGATCATACCAGCACTAATGCACCGGATCCCATCAGAACTCCGCAGTTAAGCGTGCTTGGGCGAGAGTAGTACTAGGATGGGTGACCTCCTGGGAAGTCCTCGTGTTGCACCCTCCAATTTTATATCTCATTAGATTTTTTTCTATTTTTTTAATATCTCATCGCTTAACTAATTAGTTATTTACTAATAAATCACTCAAACGTTATTTGGTCGATTTAAATTCAAATTCGAGGCTCAAGCGCGATCAGGGGTAGCCTTTATATAAATAGAATACGCAAGAATTGACGGGTGCGATCATACCAAAGACTAATGCACCGGATCCCATCGTAACTCATGATTAAGCGTGCTTGGGCGAGAGTAGTACTAGGATGGGTGACCTCCGGAAGTCCTCGTGTTGCACCCTCCAATTTTATATCTCATTAGATTTTTTTCTATTTTTTAATATCTCATCGCTTAACTAATTAGTTATTTACTAATAAATCACTCAAACGTTATTTGGTCGATTTAAATTCAAATTCGAGGCTCAAGCGCGATCAGGGGTAGCCTTTATATAAATAGAATACGCAAGAATTGACGGGTGCGATCATACCAAAGACTAATGCACCGGATCCCATCGTAACTCCATGATTAAGCGTGCTTGGGCGAGAGTAGTACTAGGATGGGTGACCTCCGGAAGTCCTCGTGTTGCACCCTCCAATTTTATATCTCATTAGATTTTTTTCTATTTTTTAATATCTCATCGCTTAACTAATTAGTTATTTACGGAATAAATCACTCGAAACGTTATTTGGTCGTATTTAAATTCAAATTCGAGGCTCAAGCGCGATCAGGGGTAGCCTTTATATAAATAGAATACGCGAGAATTGGCGGGTGCGATCATACCAGAACTAATGCACCGGATCCCATCAGAACTCCGCAGTTAAGCGTGCTTGGGCGAGAGTAGTACTAGGATGGGTGACCTCCTGGAAAGTCCTCGTGTTGCACCCCTCCAATTTTATATCTCATTAGATTTTTTTCTATTTTTTAATATCTCATCGCTTAACTAATTAGTTATTTACTAATAAATCACTCAAACGTTATTTGGTCGATTTAAATTCAAATTCGAGGCTCAAGCGCGATCGGGGTAGCCTTTATATAAATAGAATACGCAAGAATTGACGGGTGCAAGCGATCATACCAAAGACTAATGCACCGGATCCCATCGTAACTCCGCATTAAGCGTGCTTGGGCGAGAGTAGTACTAGGATGGGTGACCTCACAGGAAGTCCTCGTGTTGCACCCTCCAATTTTATATCTCATTAGATTTTTTTCTATTTTTTAATATCTCATCGCTTAACTAATTAGTTATTTACATAATAAATCACTCAAACGTTATTTGGTCGTATTTAAATTCAAATTCGAGGCTCAATCTCGATCGGGGTAGCCTTTATATAAATAGAATCACGCAAGAATTGATTCGAGGTGCAAGCGATCATACCTTTATAGACTAATGCACGGATCCCATCGACTAACTCCGATCCCATCGTAACTTAAGATTAAGCGTGCTTGGCGAGAGTAGTACTAGGATGGGTGACCTCTGGAAGTCCTCGTGTTGCACCCTCCAATTTTATATCTCATTAGATTTTTTTCTATTTTTTAATATCTCATCGCTTAACTAATTAGTTATTTACTAATAAATCACTCAAACGTTATTTGGTCGTATTTAAATTCAAATTCGAGGCTCAAGCGCGATCAGGGGTAGCCTTTATATAAATAGAATACGCAAGAATTGACGGTGCGATCATACCAAAGACTAATGCACGGATCCCATCAGAACTCCGCAGTTAAGCGTGCTTGGGCGAGAGTAGTACTAGGATGGCTGACCTCCTGGAAGTCCTCGTGTTGCACCCCTCCAATTTTATATCTCATTAGATTTTTTTTATTTTTTAATATCTCATCGTTTAACTAATTAGTTATTTACGTAATAAATCACTCGAAACGTTATTTGGTCGTATTTAAATTCAAATTCGAGGCTCAAGCGCGATCAGGGGTAGCCTTTATATAAATAGAATACGCAAGAATTGACGGGTGCGATCATACCAGCACTAATGCACCGGATCCCATCAGAACTCCGCAGTTAAGCGTGCTTGGGCGAGAGTAGTACTAGGATGGGTGACCTCTGTGAAGTCCTCGTGTTGCACCCCTCCAATTTTATATCTCATTAGATTTTTTTTCTATTTTTTAATATCTCATCGCTTAACTAATTAGTTATTTACTAATAAATCACTCAAACGTTATTTGGTCGATTTAAATTCAAATTCGAGGCTCAAGCGCGATCAGGGGTAGCCTTTATATAAATAGAATACGCAAGAATTGACGGTGCGATCATACCAAAGACTAATGCACCGGATCCCATCGTAACTCCGCATTAAGCGTGCTTGGGCGAGAGTAGTACTAGGATGGGTGACCTCCGGAAGTCCTCGTGTTGCACCCTCCAATTTTATATCTCATTAGATTTTTTTCTATTTTTTAATATCTCATCGCTTAACTAATTAGTTATTTACTAATAAATCACTCAAACGTTATTTGGTCGATTTAAATTCAAATTCGAGGCTCAAGCGCGATCAGGGGTAGCCTTTATATAAATAGAATACGCAAGAATTGACGGGTGCGATCACCGGATCCCATCAGAACTCCGCAGTTAAGCGTGCTTGGGCGAGAGTAGTACTAGGATGGGTGACCTCCTGGGAAGTCCTCGTGTTGCACCCCTCCAATTTTATATCTCATTAGATTTTTTTTCTATTTTTTAATATCTCATCGCTTAACTAATTAGTTATTTACTAATAAATCACTCAAACGTTATTTGGTCGATTTAAATTCAAATTCGAGGCTCAAGCGATCGGGGTAGCCTTTATATAAATAGAATACGCAAGAATTGACGGGTGCGATCATACAAGGACTAATGCACCGGATCCCATCGTAACTCCATGATTAAGCGTGCTTGGGCGAGAGTAGTACTAGGATGGGTGACCTCCTGGGAAGTCCTCGTGTTGCACCCCTCCAATTTTATATCTCATTAGATTTTTTTCTATTTTTTTAATATCTCATCGTTTAACTAATTAGTTATTTACGGAATAAATCACTCGAAACGTTATTTGGTCGTATTTAAATTCAAATTCGAGGCTCAAGCGCGATCAGGGGTAGCCTTTATATAAATAGAATGCGCAAGAATTGACGGGTGCGATCACCGGATCCCATCAGAACTCCGCAGTTAAGCGTGCTTGGGCGAGAGTAGTACTAGGATGGGTGACCTCCTGGGAAGTCCTCGTGTTGCACCCCTCCAATTTTATATCTCATTAGATTTTTTTCTATTTTTTTTAATATCTCATCGTTTAACTAATTAGTTATTTACGGAATAAATCACTCGAAACGTTATTTGGTCGTATTTAAATTCAAATTCGAGGCTCAAGCGCGATCAGGGGTAGCCTTTATATAAATAGAATACGCAAGAATTGACGGGTGCGATCATACCAGCACTAATGCACCGGATCCCATCAGAACTCCGCAGTTAAGCGTGCTTGGGCGAGAGTAGTACTAGGATGGGTGACCTCCTTGGAAGTCCTCGTGTTGCACCCCTCCAATTTTATATCTCATTAGATTTTTTTTTCTATTTTTTTTAATATCTCATCGTTTAACTAATTAGTTATTTACTAATAAATCACTCAAACGTTATTTGGTCGATTTAAATTCAAATTCGAGGCTCAAGCGCGATCGTGGGTAGCCTTTATATAAATAGAATACGCAAGAATTGACGGGTGCGATCATACCAAAGACTAATGCACCGGATCCCATCGTAACTCCGCATTAAGCGTGCTTGGCGAGAGTAGTACTAGGATGGGTGACCTCAGGAAGTCCTCGTGTTGCACCCTCCAATTTTATATCTCATTAGATTTTTTTCTATTTTTTAATATCTCATCGCTTAACTAATTAGTTATTTACTAATAAATCACTCAAACGTTATTTGGTCGTATTTAAATTCAAATTCGAGGCTCAAGCGCGATCAGGGGTAGCCTTTATATAAATAGAATACGCAAGAATTGCGGGTGCGATCATACCAAAGACTAATGCACCGGATCCCATCGTAACTCCATGATTAAGCGTGCTTGGGCGAGAGTAGTACTAGGATGGGTGACCTCGGAAGTCCTCGTGTTGCACCCTCCAATTTTATATCTCATTAGATTTTTTTCTATTTTTTAATATCTCATCGCTTAACTAATTAGTTATTTACTAATAAATCACTCAAACGTTATTTGGTCGTATTTAAATTCAAATTCGAGGCTCAAGCGCGATCAGGGGTAGCCTTTATATAAATAGAATACGCAAGAATTGACGGGTGCGATCATACCAGCACTAATGCACCGGATCCCATCAGAACTCCGTAGTTAAGCGTGCTTGGGCGAGAGTAGTACTAGGATGGGTGACCTCCTGGGAAGTCCTCGTGTTGCACCCCTCCAATTTTATATCTCATTAGATTTTTTTCTATTTTTTAATATCTCATCGTTTAACTAATTAGTTATTTACGTAATAAATCACTCGAAACGTTATTTGGTCGTATTTAAATTCAAATTCGAGGCTCAAGCGCGATCAGGGGTAGCCTTTATATAAATAGAATACGCAAGAATTGACGGGTGCGATCATACCAAAGCACTAATGCACCGGATCCCATCAGAACTCCGCAGTTAAGCGTGCTTGGGCGAGAGTAGTACTAGGATGGGTGACCTCTTGGGAAGTCCTCGTGTTGCACCCCTCCAATTTTATATCTCATTAGATTTTTTTCTATTTTTTAATATCTCATCGCTTAACTAATTAGTTATTTACTAATAAATCACTCAAACGTTATTTGGTCGTATTTAAATTCAAATTCGAGGCTCAAGCGCGATCAGGGGTAGCCTTTATATAAATAGAATACGCAAGAATTGGCGGGTGCGATCATACCAAAGACTAATGCACCGGATCCCATCGTAACTCCATGATTAAGCGTGCTTGGGCGAGAGTAGTACTAGGATGGGTGACCTCCAGGAAGTCCTCGTGTTGCACCCCTCCAATTTTATATCTCATTAGATTTTTTTCTATTTTTTAATATCTCATCGCTTAACTAATTAGTTATTTACTAATAAATCACTCAAACGTTATTTGGTCGATTTAAATTCAAATTCGAGGCTCAAGCGCGATCGGGGTAGCCTTTATATAAATAGAATACGCAAGAATTGACGGTGCGATCATACCAAAGACTAATGCACCGGATCCCATCGTAACTCCATGATTAAGCGTGCTTGGGCGAGAGTAGTACTAGGATGGGTGACCTCTGGGAAGTCCTCGTGTTGCACCCCTCCAATTTTATATCTCATTAGATTTTTTTCTATTTTTTAATATCTCATCGCTTAACTAATTAGTTATTTACTAATAAATCACTCAAACGTTATTTGGTCGATTTAAATTCAAATTCGAGGCTCAAGCGCGATCGTGGGTAGCCTTTATATAAATAGAATACGCAAGAATTGGCGGGTGCGATCATACCAAAGACTAATGCACCGGATCCCATCAGAACTCCGCAGTTAAGCGTGCTTGGGCGAGAGTAGTACTAGGATGGGTGACCTCTGGGAAGTCCTCGTGTTGCACCCCTCCAATTTTATATCTCATTAGATTTTTTCTATTTTTTAATATCTCATCGCTTAACTAATTAGTTATTTACTAATAAATCACTCAAACGTTATTTGGTCGATTTAAATTCAAATTCGAGGCTCAAGCGCGATCAGGGGTAGCCTTTATATAAATAGAATACGCAAGAATTGACGTGCAAGGTGCGATCATACCAAAGACTAATGCACCGGATCCCATCGTAACTCCGCAGATTAAGTGCTTGGCGAGAGTAGTACTAGGATGGGTGACCTCCGGAAGTCCTCGTGTTGCACCCTCCAATTTTATATCTCATTAGATTTTTTTCTATTTTTTAATATCTCATCGCTTAACTAATTAGTTATTTACTAATAAATCACTCAAACGTTATTTGGTCGTATTTAAATTCAAATTCGAGGCTCAAGCGCGATCAGGGGTAGCCTTTATATAAATAGAATACGCAAGAATTGACGGGTGCGATCATACCAAAGACTAATGCACCGGATCCCATCGTAACTCCGCAGATTAAGCGTGCTTGGGCGAGTAGTACTAGGATGGGTGACCTCCGGAAGTCCTCGTGTTGCACCCTCCAATTTTATATCTCATTAGATTTTTTTCTATTTTTTAATATCTCATCGCTTAACTAATTAGTTATTTACTAATAAATCACTCAAACGTTATTTGGTCGATTTAAATTCAAATTCGAGGCTCAAGCGCGATCGTGGGTAGCCTTTATATAAATAGAATACGCAAGAATTGACGGGTGCGATCATACCAAAGACTAATGCACCGGATCCCATCGTAACTCCGCAGATTAAGCGTGCTTGGCGAGAGTAGTACTAGGATGGGTGACCTCCTCAGGAAGTCCTCGTGTTGCACCCTCCAATTTTATATCTCATTAGATTTTTTTATTTTTTTAATATCTCATCGCTTAACTAATTAGTTATTTACTAATAAATCACTCAAACGTTATTTGGTCGATTTAAATTCAAATTCGAGGCTCAAGCGCGATCGGGGTAGCCTTTATATAAATAGAATACGCAAGAATTGACGGTGCGATCATACCAAAGACTAATGCACCGGATCCCATCGTAACTCCGCATTAAGCGTGCTTGGCGAGAGTAGTACTAGGATGGGTGACCTCGGAAGTCCTCGTGTTGCACCCTCCAATTTTATATCTCATTAGATTTTTTTCTATTTTTTAATATCTCATCGCTTAACTAATTAGTTATTTACTAATAAATCACTCAAACGTTATTTGGTCGTATTTAAATTCAAATTCGAGGCTCAAGCGATCGGGGTAGCCTTTATATAAATAGAATACGCAAGAATTGACGGTGCGATCATACCAAAGACTAATGCACCGGATCCCATCGTAACTCCATGATTAAGCGTGCTTGGCGAGAGTAGTACTAGGATGGGTGACCTCGGAAGTCCTCGTGTTGCACCCCTCCAATTTTATATCTCATTAGATTTTTTTCTATTTTTTAATATCTCATCGCTTAACTAATTAGTTATTTACTAATAAATCACTCAAACGTTATTTGGTGGTCGTTAAATTCAAATTCGAGGCTCAAGCGCTCGATCGGGTAGCCTTTATATAAATAGAATACGCAAGAATTGACGGGTGCGATCATACCAGCACTAATGCACCGGATCCCATCAGAACTCCGCAGTTAAGCGTGCTTGGGCGAGAGTAGTACTAGGATGGGTGACCTCCTGGGAAGTCCTCGTGTTGCACCCCTCCAATTTTATATCTCATTAGATTTTTTTTCTATTTTTTTTAATATCTCATCGTTTAACTAATTAGTTATTTACGGAATAAATCACTCGAAACGTTATTTGGTCGTATTTAAATTCAAATTCGAGGCTCAAGCGCGATCAGGGGTAGCCTTTATATAAATAGAATGCGCAAGAATTGGGTGCGATCATACCAAAGACTAATGCACCGGATCCCATCGTAACTCCGCAGATTAAGCGTGCTTGGCGAGAGTAGTACTAGGATGGGTGACCTCCCGGAAGTCCTCGTGTTGCACCCTCCAATTTTATATCTCATTAGATTTTTTTCTATTTTTTAATATCTCATCGCTTAACTAATTAGTTATTTACTAATAAATCACTCAAACGTTATTTGGTCGATTTAAATTCAAATTCGAGGCTCAAGCGCGATCGTGGGTAGCCTTTATATAAATAGAATACGCAAGAATTGATTGGTGCGATCATACCAAAGACTAATGCACGGATCCCATCGTAACTCCGCAGATTAAGCGTGCTTGGGCGAGAGTAGTACTAGGATGGGTGACCTCCGGAAGTCCTCGTGTTGCACCCTCCAATTTTATATCTCATTAGATTTTTTTCTATTTTTTAATATCTCATCGCTTAACTAATTAGTTATTTACTAATAAATCACTCAAACGTTATTTGGTCGATTTAAATTCAAATTCGAGGCTCAAGCGCGATCGGGGTAGCCTTTATATAAATAGAATACGCAAGAATTGACGGTGCGATCATACCAAAGACTAATGCACCGGATCCCATCGTAACTCCGCAGATTAAGCGTGCTTGGCGAGAGTAGTACTAGGATGGGTGACCTCCAGGAAGTCCTCGTGTTGCACCCTCCAATTTTATATCTCATTAGATTTTTTTCTATTTTTTAATATCTCATCGCTTAACTAATTAGTTATTTACTAATAAATCACTCAAACGTTATTTGGTCGATTTAAATTCAAATCGAGGCTCAAGCGCGATCGGGTAGCCTTTATATAAATAGAATACGCAAGAATTGACGGGTGCGATCATACAAAGACTAATGCACCGGATCCCATCGTAACTCCATGATTAAGCGTGCTTTGGCGAGAGTAGTACTAGGATGGGTGACCTCTCAGGAAGTCCTCGTGTTGCACCCTCCAATTTTATATCTCATTAGATTTTTTTCTATTTTTTAATATCTCATCGCTTAACTAATTAGTTATTTACTAATAAATCACTCAAACGTTATTTGGTCGATTTAAATTCAAATTCGAGGCTCAAGCGCGATCGGGGTAGCCTTTATATAAATAGAATACGCAAGAATTGCGGGTGCGATCATACCAAAGACTAATGCACGGATCCCATCAGAACTCCGCAGTTAAGCGTGCTTGGGCGAGAGTAGTACTAGGATGGGTGACCTCCTGGGAAGTCCTCGTGTTGCACCCCTCCAATTTTATATCTCATTAGATTTTTTTCTATTTTTTTTAATATCTCATCGTTTAACTAATTAGTTATTTACGTAATAAATCACTCGAAACGTTATTTGGTCGTATTTAAATTCAAATTCGAGGCTCAAGCGCGATCAGGGGTAGCCTTTATATAAATAGAATACGCAAGAATTGACGGGTGCGATCATACCAGCACTAATGCACCGGATCCCATCAGAACTCCGCAGTTAAGCGTGCTTGGGCGAGAGTAGTACTAGGATGGGTGACCTCCTTGGAAGTCCTCGTGTTGCACCCCTCCAATTTTATATCTCATTAGATTTTTTTCTATTTTTTAATATCTCATCGCTTAACTAATTAGTTATTTACTAATAAATCACTCAAACGTTATTTGGTCGTATTTAAATTCAAATTCGAGGCTCAAGCGCGATTAGGGGTAGCCTTTATATAAATAGAATACGCAAGAATTGACGGGTGCGATCATACAACCACTAATGCACCGGATCCCATCAGAACTCCGCAGTTAAGCGTGCTTGGCGAGAGTAGTACTAGGATGGGTGACCTCAGGAAGTCCTCGTGTTGCACCCTCCAATTTTATATCTCATTAGATTTTTTTCTATTTTTTAATATCTCATCGCTTAACTAATTAGTTATTTACTAATAAATCACTCAAACGTTATTTGGTCGATTTAAATTCAAATTCGAGGCTCAAGCGCGATCAGGGGTAGCCTTTATATAAATAGAATGCGCAAGATTTGACGGGTGCGATCATACCAGCACTAATGCACCGGATCCCACCGGAACTCCGCAGTTAAGCGTGCTTGGGCGAGAGTAGTACTAGGATGGGTGACCTCTTAGGAAGTCCTCGTGTTGCACCCCTCCAATTTTATATCTCATTAGATTTTTTTTCTATTTTTTAATATCTCATCGCTTAACTAATTAGTTATTTACTAATAAATCACTCAAACGTTATTTGGTCGATTTAAATTCAAATTCGAGGCTCAAGCGCGATCAGGGGTAGCCTTTATATAAATAGAATACGCAAGAATTGACGGGTGCGATCATACCAAAGACTAATGCACCGGATCCCATCGTAACTCCGCATTAAGCGTGCTTGGGCGAGAGTAGTACTAGGATGGGTGACCTCGGAAGTCCTCGTGTTGCACCCTCCAATTTTATATCTCATTAGATTTTTTTCTATTTTTTAATATCTCATCGCTTAACTAATTAGTTATTTACTAATAAATCACTCAAACGTTATTTGGTCGTATTTAAATTCAAATTCGAGGCTCAAGCGCGATCAAGGGTAGCCTTTATATAAATAGAATACGCAAGAATTGACGGGTGCGATCATACCAAAGACTAATGCACCGGATCCCATCGTAACTCCATGATTAAGCGTGCGAGAGTAGTACTAGGATGGGTGACCTCTCGGAAGTCCTCGTGTTGCACCCTCCAATTTTATATCTCATTAGATTTTTTTCTATTTTTTAATATCTCATCGTTTAACTAATTAGTTATTTACGGAATAAATCACTCGAAACGTTATTTGGTCGTATTTAAATTCAAATTCGAGGCTCAAGCGCGATCAGGGGTAGCCTTTATATAAATAGAATACGCAAGAATTGACGGGTGCGATCATACTACCACTAATGCACCGGATCCCATCAGAACTCCGCAGTTAAGCGTGCTTGGGCGAGAGTAGTACTAGGATGGGTGACCTCCTGGGAAGTCCTCGTGTTGCACCCCTCCAATTTTATATCTCATTAGATTTTTTTCTATTTTTTTTAATATCTCATCGTTTAACTAATTAGTTATTTACTAATAAATCACTCAAACGTTATTTGGTCGATTTAAATTCAAATTCGAGGCTCAAGCGCGATCAGGGGTAGCCTTTATATAAATAGAATACGCAAGAATTGACGGGTGCGATCATACCAACACTAATGCACCGGATCCCATCAGAACTCCGAAGTTAAGCGTGCTTGGGCGAGAGTAGTACTAGGATGGGTGACCTCACAGGAAGTCCTCGTGTTGCACCCTCCAATTTTATATCTCATTAGATTTTTTTCTATTTTTTAATATCTCATCGCTTAACTAATTAGTTATTTACTAATAAATCACTCAAACGTTATTTGGTCGTATTTAAATTCAAATTCGAGGCTCAAGCGCGATCGTGGGTAGCCTTTATATAAATAGAATACGCAAGAATTGCGGGTGCGATCATACCAAAGCACTAATGCACCGGATCCCATCAGAACTCCGCAGTTAAGCGTGCTTGGGCGAGAGTAGTACTAGGATGGGTGACCTCCTAGGAAGTCCTCGTGTTGCACCCCTCCAATTTTATATCTCATTAGATTTTTTTTTCTATTTTTTTTAATATCTCATCGTTTAACTAATTAGTTATTTACTAATAAATCACTCAAACGTTATTTGGTCGTATTTAAATTCAAATTCGAGGCTCAAGCGCGATCAGGGGTAGCCTTTATATAAATAGAATACGCAAGAATTGACGGTGCGATCATACCAAGCACTAATGCACGGATCCCATCGTAACTCCATGATTAAGCGTGCTTGGGCGAGAGTAGTACTAGGATGGGTGACCTCTGAGGAAGTCCTCGTGTTGCACCCTCCAATTTTATATCTCATTAGATTTTTTTCTATTTTTTAATATCTCATCGCTTAACTAATTAGTTATTTACTAATAAATCACTCAAACGTTATTTGGTCGATTTAAATTCAAATTCGAGGCTCAAGCGCGATCGTGGGTAGCCTTTATATAAATAGAATACGCAAGAATTGACGGGTGCGATCATACCAAAGACTAATGCACCGGATCCCATCGTAACTCCATGATTAAGCGTGCTTGGCGAGAGTAGTACTAGGATGGGTGACCTCACAGGAAGTCCTCGTGTTGCACCCTCCAATTTTATATCTCATTAGATTTTTTTCTATTTTTTAATATCTCATCGCTTAACTAATTAGTTATTTACTAATAAATCACTCAAACGTTATTTGGTCGTATTTAAATTCAAATTCGAGGCTCAAGCGCGATCGGGGTAGCCTTTATATAAATAGAATACGCAAGAATTGGCGGGTGCGATCATACCAAAGACTAATGCACCGGATCCCATCGAACTCCATGATTAAGCGTGCTTGGCGAGAGTAGTACTAGGATGGGTGACCTCACAGGAAGTCCTCGTGTTGCACCCTCCAATTTTATATCTCATTAGATTTTTTTCTATTTTTTAATATCTCATCGCTTAACTAATTAGTTATTTACTAATAAATCACTCAAACGTTATTTGGTCGATTTAAATTCAAATTCGAGGCTCAAGCGCGATCAGGGGTAGCCTTTATATAAATAGAATACGCAAGAATTGACGGGTGCGATCATACCAAAGACTAATGCACCGGATCCCATCGTAACTCCATGATTAAGCGTGCTTGGGCGAGAGTAGTACTAGGATGGGTGACCTCCAGGAAGTCCTCGTGTTGCACCCTCCAATTTTATATCTCATTGATTTTTTTCTATTTTTTAATATCTCATCGTTTAACTAATTAGTTATTTACGGAATAAATCACTCGAAACGTTATTTGGTCGTATTTAAATTCAAATTCGAGGCTCAAGCGCGATCAGGGGTAGCCTTTATATAAATAGAATACGCAAGAATTGACGGGTGCGATCATACCAAAGACTAATGCACCGGATCCCATCAGAACTCCGCAGATTAAGCGTGCTTGGCGAGAGTAGTACTAGGATGGGTGACCTCTGAGGAAGTCCTCGTGTTGCACCCTCCAATTTTATATCTCATTAGATTTTTTTTCTATTTTTTTTAATATCTCATCGCTTAACTAATTAGTTATTTACTAATAAATCACTCAAACGTTATTTGGTCGTATTTAAATTCAAATTCGAGGCTCAAGCGCGCGATGGGTAGCCTTTATATAAATAGAATACGCAAGAATTGACGGTGCGATCATACAAAGACTAATGCACCGGATCCCATCGAACTCCATGATTAAGCGTGCTGGCGAGAGTAGTACTAGGATGGGTGACCTCCTGGGAAGTCCTCGTGTTGCACCCCTCCAATTTTATATCTCATTAGATTTTTTTCTATTTTTTAATATCTCATCGCTTAACTAATTAGTTATTTACTAATAAATCACTCAAACGTTATTTGGTCGTATTTAAATTCAAATTCGAGGCTCAAGCGCGATCGGGGTAGCCTTTATATAAATAGAATACGCAAGAATTGGCGGGTGCGATCATACCAAAGACTAATGCACGGATCCCATCAGAACTCCGCAGTTAAGCGTGCTTGGGCGAGAGTAGTACTAGGATGGGTGACCTCCTGGGAAGTCCTCGTGTTGCACCCCTCCAATTTTATATCTCATTAGATTTTTTTCTATTTTTTAATATCTCATCGCTTAACTAATTAGTTATTTACTAATAAATCACTCAAACGTTATTTGGTCGATTTAAATTCAAATTCGAGGCTCAAGCGCGATCAGGGGTAGCCTTTATATAAATAGAATACGCAAGAATTGACGGGTGCGATCATACTAGCACTAATGCACCGGATCCCATCGAACTCATGATTAAGCGTGCTTGGGCGAGAGTAGTACTAGGATGGGTGACCTCCAGGAAGTCCTCGTGTTGCACCCTCCAATTTTATATCTCATTAGATTTTTTTCTATTTTTTAATATCTCATCGCTTAACTAATTAGTTATTTACTAATAAATCACTCAAACGTTATTTGGTCGATTTAAATTCAAATTCGAGGCTCAAGCGCGATCAGGGGTAGCCTTTATATAAATAGAATACGCAAGAATTTGGGTGCGATCATACCAAAGACTAATGCACCGGATCCCATCGTAACTCCGCAGATTAAGCGTGCTTGGCGAGAGTAGTACTAGGATGGGTGACCTCCAGGAAGTCCTCGTGTTGCACCCTCCAATTTTATATCTCATTAGATTTTTTTCTATTTTTTAATATCTCATCGCTTAACTAATTAGTTATTTACTAATAAATCACTCGAAACGTTATTTGGTCGTATTTAAATTCAAATTCGAGGCTCAAGCGCGATCAGGGGTAGCCTTTATATAAATAGAATACGCAAGAATTGACGGGTGCGATCATACCAGCACTAATGCACCGGATCCCATCAGAACTCCGCAGTTAAGCGTGCTTGGGCGAGAGTAGTACTAGGATGGGTGACCTCCTAGGAAGTCCTCGTGTTGCACCCCTCCAATTTTATATCTCATTAGATTTTTTTTCTATTTTTTTTAATATCTCATCGTTTAACTAATTAGTTATTTACTAATAAATCACTCAAACGTTATTTGTGACGCAAATAAGGCTTTGGTAAAGTAGCAAGGTGGTGCCACTAGATTCCTAAAAAAAAAATGGCGCATGGGAAGGAATTGAAGGTCCAAGGTTCGAGTCGCAAGGTAGGCATGTAGTTACCTTTTAATTTTGGACATGTGCTGGGCACATGATCACTCAAGAGAATTTCGGCAAGGGCCTTAGGGAGGTTGGGCCGATTGCTTTAGTTGATATTAGGGTTAGGTTCTTTTCTTTTTCTGTCTTGGAGGATTAGGGTTAGCCACCTGAAAGTTTTCATTCATTCGTTCTGAGTTCTCACAAAAGCCGAAAACGTAAGTTCTTCTTCTTGATGCCGAATTTTCTCCCTCTCTTTTTCTCCATTTTCTTTCTTTCCTTATGCTTCTTCTATTAGCTGAAACCTTCTGATCACCCTACTCACCTTCTCTGTCGATCCCATCCTCCACAAAACCTCCATAGCCGATTGCCATAAAAGCCGAATCCCGAAACTCACTACTTGTGCCGATTTCTCCAAAGCCAAAATCCTTCAGTATTTTTGTTCCTTTTGATCAACATTTATCTTCTCTAAACCCTTGGTACCAGTCGGCAGCATTATTCCAAGGTTATAGCCTCGAATCATCATCTTCTTCGCCACTTAAAAAGTCGAAATACCATAAGACTTAGGGGCTTATAGCCGAAACTTCAGATCTCCTGGATTCGGGTTCTGCCATCATTTAGAGGATAGATCTACATTAGATCTGTGTAGAAATCAAAGAGGAATAAGTGGTAAGTGCTCACTACTTAGATCTAGTCTTATTTCTGTCAGGTTAGAAAAAGCCGAAGTCCCTAAAGGTTAGATAGGCTGTCAATTTGGGCTTGTAGCTCTAAGGGATGTTATAATTGTTTTATTTTGATAATAGTATGATCTAGAGGCTGTTGATCAAAGGCTTGGACAAGTGGAACGACTGGATCTAAACCTAGTCGCTAATTTCGGCAAAGGTGGGATCGCTAGTGCCTAAGGTGCTTTTGGCCGAATATGGTAAGAGGGTTAATACGTAGTTCGTTTTTGATAAGTAGATTAACGTGTTAGTAATCCAATAGTAGGCAGTTCGTGTGTGTGTATCTCGTCAGCATATCGTCCAAATAGGTGTGTAACTGACACCCTTTCATAGTCTAGATCGGCAAAAGCCGAAAAGCCAAAATGCCGAAAAATCGGTATTTTGTGGACTTGCGAGTGTGCGAATGCTCGTGAGGTAAATCGATTAACGTTTTTGGTAAGCTACAATGTTTAGACTGTAGAGTGCATGATTTCTGTGCCTTCAATATTTTGGGGCTTAATGGGCCAAAATTGGGATAGTGGGCCAACGGGCCCAATTCAGTAAGAACCCTCGGTAAGTGTTTCTGTTAGTACGTGAAAGGTGGGAATATGCTTGAAAAGCCCTAAAATAGGTAAATTACTGAAATACCTTTATAGGTGGAAAATTTACAAATTTACCCCTAGGAGTAAAATTACTGATTTACCCCTAGGGTTAAGGTTGACCTGAATGCATGTTTGACTGCTATTATTTACTGCATGCTATGTTATTGTTATTATCTGATGCATGGGACTGGGATATTGATGGAGGAAGTAGTGAAAGTGGCTTGTCCACGTACTGGAGGCTTTGCCTCAACTTATCGATAACTAGCGACAATCAGCAATCTGTGGAGTGTAGAAATTTGGGTGGGTTGAGCTATTCCCCACATGGAGTGTAAAATTTGGTACGGGTAGAGTGTAGCGGTTGGTTATAGGCTGGGTTGGGCTTGGATACACGACTATGTCTGATCTGTTCTGGAATGGGCCTCTAGGCCATACTGATATCTGAAAATGGGGCTAAGGTCCAGTTTATTCTGAAAAGGGCTTCGGCCCAATACATACTGTTATCTGAATGGGCTTAGGCCCAATGGGCTTGAGCTGACTTGGGCTTTGAATGGGTTTTCCTTACACACTGAGTTTTCCAAACTCACCCATTTCCCTTCCATCCTTATAGGTGAGCCCTAGTTGGTGGACTTGGAGCTGGGCGGGATTAAGAGTGGCCACGAAGATTAATTTCTATTTTTTTTAAGTTTCGTAATTATTAATTTGATTATTTTGTTTCTGGTTTAAGTTGTAATAAGGCCGCTCTTTTTATTATTTTATTTATTTTGGGTTATTAAATTGGTTAGCTTTAGGGCGCGTTTTATAAAAGTTTCCTATTTTCAAAATATCACGATAAGCGAGCAAAGCTTCAAAGAATGTAAATGTTTTCAAAGGAAATGAATATTTTAAATAGACTTAAACTTAATTAATTATTCGTTGGACTAGTGTGGGCTTAAAGTGTGGCAATGGATGTGTGCATGTCTAGGATTGGATCCGTGAAGAGCTTGGTACTTAAGCAGATCCAACAGACTCACCTCATCTTTTACGGCTTCCTACCGGTGCCTGACTTCCGTTCACTTTAACTTAAAACAAAACATTCTTCAAACCCTAAGAAAGATTTTTGGATAAAACATAACTTCTTTAGTAACTTTCCCCATGTGACACGCTGAATTCGGCCGTAACGTCTGGGCCGGGTTTGGGGTGTTACATTTAGTGGTATCAGAGTCCGATTGTAACAACTCGGCTGTGGATCGGGTCCAAAAAGGTTTTCTAAACTTTAAGACCAAAAAGGGTATTTTTGAAAAAATCTGACTTTTGAAAATAATTTTTTTTTGTTGAAAGGAGATAATTTCCAAACCTATTTTCTTTAAATCAAATGTGTGAGAAATGGATCTCAAAAAGGCCTAAATCTTTTGAGTTTGTCTGAAAACTGATGTGGTGGCACACTGAATCCCCGGCACCAAGTCTGTAAGCATCTTTCATTTTATATCTTGAATGTCATTGTAGATAATCTTGAGCCTTAGAGATAGTACTATAGATAATGTGGCATTAAGGCTACAAAACTGAGACTGTAGGGTAAACTAAGCCCTAGGGAACTGAGACAGTAGATAAACTACGGTCGGGCGAGAACAACTCTGAAACTTTATCTATTCATAGGATATTCTGTAATAAACAGTGGAAACAGTAAACTAACGACATAAAATTCGTAATTAGATAAATCGATATGAGTACGAGAGCTACTCGGAGAAGGGGCCGTGGTTGAGGCCGAGGTAGTACTCAAGTTGGATCTTCGTCTTCTGAACACATACCAGCTGCAGTGGCACAACCACCACCGGTGGAAGAAAATGGGCTGTATGATCAGGCCGCGGGGGACGACGCTCTGTCCCAGGCCATGTTGAAAGTTTTGGAAAGGGTTGCCGGAGCCAATGTCGGGCCCATGAATAGGGGGTCCATTTCTAAGCAACTCCGGGCCAACAGAGCTGAGGTTTTTAGGGGTATATCTGGAGTAGCCCCAAATGTGGCTGAGTACTGGCTGGAAGCCACGGAGCGGATTATGGATGACCTGGACTGCTCAGTGGAGCAGAAGTTAAAAGGGGCGGTGTCATTACTGCGGGACAAGGCGTATCAGTGGTGGATCACTATAAGAGAGGGTACCCCAGCTGAGAGGGTAACTTGGGAGTTGTTCAAACAATCCTTCAAGGCGAAATATGTTGGAGCTAGCTATGTGGATGCACGAAGAAATGAATTCCTGAACCTGACCCAGGGTAGTAAGATCGTTGCTGAATATGAGGCAGAGTTTCTGCGATTGAGCCGGTACGCTAGTGGCATTGTCCCCACTGAATATGAGCGCAGTGTTCGTTTTAAGGATGGCCTCAGGGATGAGCTAAGGGTGTTCATAGCTCCACAGAGAGAGCGCGATTTTGCTACACTGGTAGAGAAGGCTAAGATAGCTGAAAAGGTGAAGCAAGCCGAACGAAAGAACCGCGACAGGGATCGAAACCAGTTTAGGAGGGATGCTGGACCAGCTGGTGCTGCAAACTGAAATGTTAAGAGAGCTAGGACGGAGGAACCAGTTCGAGCGGTTCCGGTGAACACGGTTAGACCACAAGCTTGTGGAGATTGTGATAGAATGCATCTGAGGGAATGTTGGAAGCATTCTAGGGCTTGTCTTCATTATGGATCAAAGGAACGTAGGATCAGGGATTGTCCTAGGAGGCCAGCTCAGACTCAAGTGGCTGAACAAGGGGCTGTGTAACCTGTCCAACTAGCGCGAGGTGGACCGCCGCCACCGAGAGGTAGTGGCCAAGGTCGCAGTGGCAATGGCCGTGGATGTGGGGCACTGGCGTGGGTCTTTATTAATCTTGAGGCTCGTCACCGACTTTGGTATATCTTGCTCGTCGTGAGGAGGGGTGGCCTTTTGATGTCATAACTGATGCGTTTTTTATCTCGGTGTACCTTATACCGCTCGATAGATGTGGGGTCAACTTATTCAGTATGTTGCATGTAACATTTCGGGGCATTGGGTGTTCAATTTGAGGAGACTGTGTGTGGGGTAAGCTGTGATAAGTCCTTTAGGTCACTTTCGGTTAAAGTAGAGAAACTCTTTAGGAGGTGCCTTTAGAGACTCAAGGTAGGATTTTACGTGGAGACTTGATGGACTTACTGTTCGGAGAATTGATTTGATCCTAGGGATGGATTGGTTGACCAAGCATAGGCAACGCTGGATTGTGCAACTAAGAGGATGGTGTTAAGGATTTGTTGGTGGTAAAGAGGTAATGATTATTGGAGAACGAAGAGATTACTTGTCCAATTTAGTATCGACTTTGAGGGCTGAGAAACTGATGCGTAAGGGATGCGAGGCATATTTGGCTTTTGTAAGCCAAGTTGAAACTGAGGATCTGACTGTGGAGACCGTTAGAATGTTAGGGAATTTTGGGATGTTTTCCCAGAAGAGC
The DNA here is from genome assembly GCF_025698485.1 of Gossypium arboreum. Taxonomy (NCBI): domain Eukaryota; kingdom Viridiplantae; phylum Streptophyta; class Magnoliopsida; order Malvales; family Malvaceae; genus Gossypium; species Gossypium arboreum. The sequence continues at coordinate 122,765 of NW_026440298.1, forward strand.
TTCCTGGATTACCTCCGAATCGGGAGGTTGAGTTTGGAATCGATTTGCTGCCTGGAACAGCTCCAGTATCCATTGCACCCTATAGGATGGCACCGAAGGAGTTAGTGGAACTGAAAGCTCAAATCCAAGAGTTGTTGGATAGAGGCTTCATTAGATCTAGTGTGTCTCCATGGGGAGCACCGGTCCTATTTGTGAAGAAAAAGGACGGAACGATGCGCATGTGCATCGATTATCGCCAGTTGAACAAACTGACGATAAAGAACAAATACCCACTGCCCAGAATTGATGACTTATTTGACCAACTTAGAGGAGCTTCGGTATTTTCCAAGATTGACCTTCGATCTGGATACCATCAACTAAGGGTAAAGAAAGTGGATATTCATAAGACAACATTCAGAACTCGATATGGTCATTACGAGTTCCTGGTTATGCCATTTGGGTTGACGAACGCACTTGCCGCTTTCATGGATTTGATGAATCGGGTATTCCAACCTTACTTGGACCAATTCGTGATAGTTTTCATCGATGATATTCTGGTATATTTAGAAACATGAGGAGCATCTACGTATTGTGCTGCAAGTGCTGAGAGAGAAGCAACTGTATGCGAAGTTTAGTAAGTGTGAATTCTGGTTGCAAGAAGTGGCTTTTCTAGGTCATGTGGTTTCTGCTGAAGGAATTAGAGTGGATCCTCGAAAAATTGAGGCAGTTCTGGGATGGCAACCACCAAGTCGATGTCGAAAATTGAGTTTTACGGGTTTGGCGAGGCTATTCTGAAGGTTAAGTAGAGGATTTTCTCGATTCTTTGCACCATTGATGGCTGTTAAGGAAAGGGTAGCATTTGTGCGATCGAGAAACAACAAAAGCTTTTGACCATTTGAAAAGATATTGACAAAAGCGCCAGTGTTGATTCAACCGGAGTCTGGAAAAGACTTCTTTGTGTACTGCCGATGCGTCGCGTGTGGGGTTAGGATGTGTCTTGATGCAAGAGGGTAAGGTGGTCGCTATGCTTCGTGATGCTTAAGCCTCATGAAGCGAACTACCCTACATACGATTTAGAGCTAGCAAAGCGATGATCTTCGCGTTGAAAACTGGAGACATTACTTATATGGAGAAAAGTGTATTATATACACGGACCATAAGAGCCTAAAGTATCTGTTGACTCAAGGAGTTAAACCTTAGGCAATGAAGATGGGTAGAGTTGCTTAAGGATTACGATTGTTCGATTGAGTACCACCTGTAAGGCTAACGTGGTGGTGCGCGTTGAGTCGAAGGGTTGTTACTGATTTGAGAGCCTTGTTTGCACGTTTGAGTCTGTTCGATGATGGAAGTCTGTTGGCAGAATTGCAAGTGAGGCCTACTTAGACTGAGCAGATTAAAGAAAAACAGTTGAAGGATGATTCTTTAGTTCTTCGATTTCGGCAAGTTGAGAATGGTGAGAATGAAGATTTTGGATTGAACACTGACGGAGTTCTGTGCTTTCATGGAAGAGTTTGTATTCCGAAAGACCCTAAATTGAGGTGTTTAATTTTAAAGGAGGCTCATGATGGACCCTGTGCCATGCATCCTGGAGGGAATAAGTTATATCGAGATCTGCGAGAGGTATACTGGTGGCCTGGACTAAAACAGGAGGTGACTAAATTTGTTGGGAAATGTCTGACGCGCCAGCAAGTTAAGGCTGAGCACCAATTGCCTTCTGGATTACTGCAACCGGTGAAAATTCCACTATGGAAGTGAGAAAGGGTAACTATGGACTTCGTGAGTGGGCTACCTTTGACACCCTCCAAGAAAGATTCTATGTGGGTAGTTGTGGATAGGTTAACAAAATCTGCACATTTCATACCAGTTCGTACTGATTACTCACTGCAAAAATTGGCCAGGTTGTATGTGGTAGAGATAGTACGACTACATGGAGTGCCAGTGTTGATTATTTCTAATCGAGACCCTAGGTTTACATCTTGGTTCTGGCAGAAGTTGCAGGAGGCATTGGGTACACGATTGGATTTCAGTACTACCTTTCACCCTCAGACAGATGGACAGTCGGAAAGGGTTATTCAAATTTTGGAGGATATGTTAAGAGGTTGTATCATCGATTTTCGTGGTAGTTGGGAGGACTACTTGCCATTGGCGGAGTTCACATACAACAACAGCTACCAAACAAGTATTCAGATGGCTCCTTATGAGGCACTTTATGGGCGGAGATGTCGTACGCCTACGTGTTGGACAGAGTTGGGTGAACGACAAGTGCTTGGACCGGAGTTAGTGGCAGATACTGAAAGTAAGGTTAAGTTGATAAGAGATCGATTAAAGGAGGCATCTGATAGACAGAAGCCGTATGTGGATCTAAAGCACAAAGAGATTGAGTTCACTTTTGGGGATATGGTTTTCTTGAAGGTTTCACCTTGGAAGAAGATCTTGAGGTTCAGCAAGAAAGGCAAATTGAGTCCGCGGTTTATAGGGCCTTATCGGATTCTTAAACGGGTAGGGCCAGTAGCGTATCAGTTAGAATTACCACTGGAGTTGGACAGAATCCATGACGTCTTTCATGTGTCTATGTTGAGACGATATCGATCGGATCCTTCACATGTCGTGCCAGTGGAAGAGATTGAAGTAAAGACTGATTTGACCTTTGAAGAAGAACCCGTACAAATTTTAGATCGAGAGGTTAAAGTTTTAAGAAGGAAGTCAGTTCCATTGGTAAAAGTACTGTGGCGTAATCATGGAAGGGAAGAGGCTACTTGGGAGTCAGAAGACACTATGCGTCAACAATATGCTCAACGATTTAGATCAGGTAAATTTCGAGGCCAAAATTTCTTTAAGGTGGGTAGAGTTGTAACACCCTGATTTTCAAGATTTTTTTCGGGTTTCTGTGATTTTTGGTAAATTTTGGAATGGGCCTCTGGGCCATACTGATATCTGAAAATGGGGCTAAGGTCCAGTTTATTCTGAAAAGGGCTTCGGCCCAATACATACTGTTATCTGAATGGGCTTAGGCCCAATGGGCTTGAGCTGAGTTGGGCTTTGAATGGGTTTTCCTTACACACTGTGTTTTCCAAACTCACCCCTTTCCCTTCCATCCTTGCAGGTGAGCCCTAGTTGGTGGACTTGGAGTTGGGTGGGATTCAGAGTGGCCACGAAGATTAATTTCTATTTTTTTAAGTTTCGCAATTATTATTTTGATTATTTTGTTTTTGGTTTAAGTTGTAATAAGGCCGCCCTTTTTATTATTTTATTTATTTTGGGTTATTAAATTGGTTAGCTTTAGGGCGCGTTTTATAAAAGTTTCCTATTTTCAAAATATCACGATAACCTAGCAAAGCTTCCGCAATGTAAACGTTTTCAAAGGAAATGAATATTTTAAATAGACTTAAACTTAATTAATTACTCGTGGACTAATAATGAGGCTTAAAGTGTGGCAATGGATGTGTGCATGTCTAGGATTTGGATCCGTGAACGACTTGGTGTTTAAGCGGTCCAACAGACTCACCTCCTCTTTTCGGCTTCCTACGGTGCTGACTTACATTCACTTTAACTTAAAACAAAACATTTTTCAAACCCTAAGAAATATTTTTGGATAAAACATAACTTCTTTAGTAACTTTCTCCATGTGACCATTGAATTAGAAGAACGCTTGACCCGGGTTTGGGGTGTTACAATTTGGTCGTATTTAAATTCAAATTCGAGGCTCAAGTGCGATCAGGGGTAGCCTTTATATAAATAGAATGCGCAAGAATTGACGGGTGCGATCATACCAGCACTAATGCACCGGATCCCATCAGAACTCCACCGTTTAAGCGTGCTTGGGAGATAGTAGTACAAGGATGGGAGACTTGGTGAGAAGTCCTCGTGTTGCACCCTTCCTATTTTATATCTCATTTAATTTTTTTCCACCTTTTTTTATATCTCATTGTTTAACTAATTAGTTATTTACGAAATAAATCACTCCAAACGCTATTTCGTCGTATTTAAATTCAAATTCGAGGCTCAAGTGCGATCAGGGGTAGCCTTTATATAAATAGAATGTGCAAGACTGAAGGGTGCGATCATACCAGCACTAATGTGCCGGATCCCATCAGAACTCTACAGTTTAGGCGTGCTTGGGAGAGAGTAGTACTAGGATGGGAGACTTGGTGAGAAGTCCTCGTGTTGCACCCCTCCTATTTTGTATCTCATTTAATTTTTGTCCGTATTTTTATATCTTATCGTTTAACTAATTAGTTATTTACGAAATAAATCACTCGAAACGTTATTTGGTCGTATTTAAATTCAAATTTGAGGCTCAAGTGCGATCATGGGTAGCCTTTATATAAATAGAATGTGCAAGAATCGGATCCCATCAGAACTCCGCAGTTAAGCGTGCTTGGGCGAGAGTAGTACTAGGATGGGTGACTTGGTGAGAAGTCCTCGTGTTGCACCCCTCCTATTTTGTATCTCATTTAATTTTTTTCCTTTTTTTTATATCTCGTCGTTTAACTAATTAGTTATTTACGAAATAAATCACTCGAAACGCTATTTGGTCGTATTTAAATTCAAATTCGAGGCTCAAGTGCGATAAGAGGTAGTCCTTATATAAATACAATGTACAAGATTTGACGAGTGCGATCATACCAGGACTAATACACCGGATCCCATCAGAAATCTGCAGTTAAGCATGCTTGGGCGAGAGTAGTACTAGGATGGGTAACCTCCTGGGAAGACCTCGTGTTGCACTCCTCCAATTTTATATCTCATTTAATTTTTTTCCATTTTTTTATGTGTCATAGTTTAACTAATTAGTTATTTACGAAATAAATCACTCGAAACGCTATTTGGTCGTATTTAAATTCAAATTCAAGGCTCAAGTGTGATCAGAGGTAGCCTTTATATAAATAGAATGCACAAGAATTAACGGGTGCGATATACCAGCACTAATGCACCGGATCCCAGCAGAACTCCGCAGTTTAAGCGTGCTTGGGCAAGAGTAGTACTAGGATGGGTGACTTGGTGAGAAGTCCTCGTGTTGCACACCTCCTATTTTATATCTCATTTAATTTTTTTCCACCTTTTCTTATATCTCATGGTTTAACTAATTAGTTATTTACGAAATAAATCACTCAAAACGTTATTTGGTCGTATTTAAATTCAAATTCGAGGCTCAAGTGCGATCAGGGGTAGCCTTTATATAAATAGAATGCGCAAGAACTGAAGGGTGCATTCATACCAGCACTAATGCACCGGATCCCATAAGAACTCTGCAGTTTAAGCGTGCTTGGGAGAGAGTAGTACCAGGATGGGTGACTTGGTGAGAAGTCCTCGTGTTTCACCCCTCCTATTTTATATCTCATTTAATTTTTTTCCATTTTTTTTATATCTCGTCGTTTAACTAATTTGTTATTTACGAAATAAATCACTTGAAACGCTATTTGGTCTTATTTAAATTCAAATTTGAGGCTGAAGTGCGATCAAGGGTAGCCTTTATATAAATAGAATGCGCAAGAATTGGATCCCTTCAGAACTCCGCAATTAAGCGGGCTTGGGCGACAGTAGTACTAGGATGGGTGACTTGGTGAGAAGTCCTCGTGTTGCACCCCTCCTATTTTATATCTCTTTCAATTTTTTTCCATTTTTTTTATATCTCATCGTTTAACTAATTAGTTATTTACGAAAAAAATCACTCGAAACGCTCTTTGGTTGTATTTAAAATCAAACTCGAGGCTCAAGTGCGATAAGAGGTAGTACTTATATAAATAGAATACGCAAGATTTGACGGGTGCGATCATACCAAGACTAATGCAACAGATCCCATCAGAAATCTACAGTTAAGCGTGCTTGGGCGAGAGTAGTACTAGGATAGTTGACCTCCTGGGAAGTCCTCGTGTTGCATCCCTCCAATTTTATATCTTATTTAATTTTTTACTATTTTTTATATGTCATAGTTTAACTAATTAGTTATTTACGAAATAAATCACTCGAAATGCTATTTGGTCGTATTTAAATTCAAATTCGAGACTCAAGTGCGATAAGGGGTAGCCTTTATATAAATAGAATGCGCAAGAATTAACCGGTGCGATCATACCAGCACTAATATATCGGATCCCATCAGAACTCTGCAGTTAAGCGTGCTTGGGCGAGAGTGGTACTAGGATGGGAGACTTGGTGAGAAGTCCTCGTGTTGCACCCCTCCTATTTTATATCTCTTTCAATTTTTTTCTATTTTTTTTATATCTTATTGTTTAACTAGTTCGTTATTTACGAAATAAATCACTCGAAACGCTATTTGGTCGTATTTAAATTCAAATTTGAGGCTCAAGTACGATCAGGGGTAGCCTTTATATAAATAGAATGCGCAAGAACCGGATCCCATCAGAACTCCGCAGTTTAAGCGTGCTTGGGCGAGAGTAGTACTAGGATGGGTGACTTGGTGAGAAGTCCTCGTGTTGCACCCCTCCTATTTTATATCTCATTTAATTTTTTTCCATTTTTTTATATCTCATCGTTTAACTAATTAGTTATTTACGATATAAATCACTCGAAACGCTATTTGGTCATATTTAAATTCAAATTCGAGGCTCAAGTGCGATAAGTGGTAGCCTTTATATAAATAGAATGCGCAAGAACTGAAGGGTGCAATCATACCAGCACTAATGTGCCGGATCCCATAAGAACTCTGCAGTTTAAGCGTGCTTGGGAGAGAGTAGTACCAGGATGGGTGACTTGGTGAGAAGTCCTCGTGTTGCACCCCTCCTATTTTATATCTCATTTAATATTTTTCCTTTTTTTTTTATATCTCATCGTTTAACTAATTAGTTATTTACGAAATAAATCACTTGAAACGCTATTTAGTCGTATTTAAATTCAAATTCGAGGCTGAAGTGCGATTAAGGGTAGCCTTTATATAAATAGAATGCGCAAGAATTGGATCCCTTCAGAACTCCGCAATTAAGCGGGCTTAGGCGACAGTAGCACTAGGATGGTTGACTTGGTGAGAAGTCCTCGTGTTGCACCCCTCCTATTTTATATCTCTTTTAATTTTTTTCCATTTTTTTATATCTCATCGTTTAACTAATTAGTTATTTACGAAAAAAATCACTCGAAACGCTATTTGGTCATATTTAAATTCAAATTCGAGGCTCAAGTGCGATAAGGGTTGTCCTTATATAAATAGAATGCGCAAGACTTGACGGGTGCGATCATACCAGGACTAATGCACTGGATCCCATCAGAAATCCACAGTTAAGCGTGCTTGGGTGAGAGTAGTACTAGGATGGGTGACCTTCTGGAAAGTCCTCGTGTTGCACCCCTCCAATTTTAAATCTTATTTAATTTTTTTCCATTTTTTTTATATGTCATAGTTTAACTAATTAGTTATTTACGAAATAAATCACTCAAAATGCTATTTGGTCGTATTTAAATTCAAATTCGAGGCTCAAGTGCGATCAGTTGTAGCATTTATATAAATAGAATAAGAAATAACTGACGGGTGCGATCATACCCGCTCTAATGCACCGTATCCCATCAGAACTCCGCAGTGAAGCGTGCTTCGGCGAGAGTAGTACTAAGATGGGTGACCCCCTGGGAATTCCTCGTGTTGCACCCCTCCAATTTTATATCTCATTTAATTTTTTTCCAATTTTTTATATCTCATCGTTTAACTAATTAGTTATTTACGAAATAAATCACTTGAAACGCTATTTGGTCGTATTCAAATTCAAATTCGAGGCTCAAGTGCGATCAGGGGTAGCCTTTATATAAATAGAATGAGCAAGAACCGGATCCCATCAGAACTCCGCAGTTTAAGCGTGCTTGGGCGAGAGTAGTACTAGGATGGGTGACTTGGTCAAAAGTCCTCGTGTTGCACCGATCCTGTTTTATATCTCATTTAATTTTTTTCCATTTTTTTTATATCTCATCGTTTAACTAATTAGTTATTTACAAAATAAGTCACTTGAAATGCTATTTGGTCGGTTTTAAATTCAAATTCGAGGCTCAAGTGCGATTAGGGGTAGCCTTTATATAAATAAAATGCGCAAGAACCGGATCCCATCAGAACTCCGCAGTTTAAGCGTGCTTGGGCGGGAGTAGTACTAGGATGGGTGACTTGGTGAGAAGTCCTCCTGTTGCCCCCTCCTATTTTATATCTCATTTAATTTTTTCCATTTTTTTTATATATCATCCTTCAACTAATTAGTTATTTACGAAATAAATCACTCGAAACGTTATTTGGTCGTACTTAAATTCAAATTCGAGGCTCAAGTGCGATCAGGGGTAGCCTTTACATAAATAGAATGCGCAAGAACCGGATCCCATCAGAACTCTGCAGTTAAGCGTGCTTGGGCGAGAGTAGTACTAGGATGGGTGACTTGGTGAGAAGTCCTCGTGTTGCACCCCTCCTATTTTATATCTCATTTAATTCTTTTCCATTTTTTTATATCTCATAGTTTAACTAATTAGTAATTTACGAAATAAAACACTCGAAAGGCTATTTCGTCATATTTAAATTCAAATTCGAGGCTCAATTGAGAAAAGGGGTAGTCTTTATACAAATAGAATGCGCAAGGGTTGACGGGTGCGATCATACCAGGACTAATGCACCGGATCCCATCAGAACTCCACAGTTAAGCGTTCTTCGGCGAGAGTACTACTAGGATGGGTGACCTCCTGGGAAATCCTCGTGCTGCACCCTGCCAATTATATATCTCATTTAATTTTTTTCCATTTTTTTTATAACTCATCGTTTAACTAATTAGTTATTTACGAAATAAATCACTCGAAACGTTATTTGGTCGTATTTTAATTCAAATTCGGGGCTCAAGTGCGATCAGTGGTAGCCTTTATATAAATAGAATGCGAAAGAATTGACAGGTGTGATCATACCAGCACTAATGCACCAGATCCCATCAGAACTCCGCAGTTAAGTATGCTTGGGCGAGAGTAGTTCTAGGATGGGTAACCTCCTTGGAAGTTCTGTTGTTGCACCCCTCTAATTTTATATCTTATTTAATTTTTTTCCATTTTTTTTATGTCATAGTTTAACTAATTAGTTATTTACGAAATAAATCACTCGAAACGTTATTTGGTCGCATTTAAATTCAAATTCGAGGCTCAAGTTCGATTAGTGGTAACCTTTATATAAATAGAATAAGCAAGAATTGACGGGTGCGATCATACCAGGACTAATGCACCGGATCCCATCAGAGCTCCGAAATTAAGCGTGCTTGGGCGAGAGTAGTACTAGGATGGGTGACCTCTTGGGAAGTCCTCGGGTTGCACCCCTCTAATTTTATATCCCATTTAATTTTTTACCATTTTTTTTTATATCTCATCGTTTACCTAATTAGTTATTTACTAAACAAATCACTCGAAACGCTATTTGTTCGTATTTAAATTCAAATTCGAGGCTCAAATGCGATCAGAGGTAGCCTTTATATAAATAGAATGCGCAAGAACCAAATCCTATCAGAACTCCGCAGTTAAGCGTGCTTGGGCGAGAGTAGTACTAGGATGGGTGACTTGGTGAGAAGTCCTCGTGTTGCACCCCTCCTATTTTATATCTCATTTAATTTTTTCCATTTTTTTATATCTCATAATTTAACTAAATAGTTATTTACGAAATAAATCACTCGAAATTCTATTTGGTCGTATTTAAAGGCAAATTCGAGCCTCAAGTGCGATAAGGGGTAGTCCTTATATAAATAAAATAAGCAAGAGTTGACGGGTGCGATCGTACCTAGACTAATGCATCGGATCCCATCAGAAATCTGCAGTTAAGCATGCTTGGGCGAGAGTAGTACTAGGATGGGTGACCTCTTGGAAAGGCCTCTTGTTGCACCCCTCTTATTTTATATCTCATTTAATTTTTTTCCATTTTTTTATATCTCATCGTTTAACTAATTAGTTATTTACGAAATAAATCACTCGAAACGCTATTTGGTCGTATTTAAATTCAAATTCGAGGCTTAAGTGAGATAAGGGGTAGCCTTTATATAAATAGAATGCGCAAGAATTGACTGGTGCGATCATACTAGCACTAATACACTAGATCCCATCATAACTTCGCAGTTGAGTGTGCTCGGGCGAGAGTTGTACTAGGATGGGTGTCCTCCTAGGAAGTCCTCGTGTTGCAGCCCTCCTATTTCATATCTCATTTAATTTTTTTCCACTTTCTTTTTATATCTCATTGTTTAACTAATTAGTTTTTTACGAAATAAATCACTCGAAACGCTATTTGGTCGTATTTAATTTCAAATTCGAGGCTCAAGTGCGATCAGGGGTAGCCTTTATATAAATAGAATGCGCAAGAACTGAAAGGTGCGATCATACCAGCGCTAATGCGCCGGATCCCATCAGAACTCTGTAGATTAAGAGTGCTTGGGCGAGAGTAGTACTAGGATGGGTGACTTGGTGAGAAGTCCTCGTGTTGCACCCCTCCTATTTTATATCTCATTTAATATTTTTCTATTTTTTTTATATCTCATCATTTAACTAATTAGTTATTTACGAAATAAATCACTTGAAACGCTATTTGGTCATATTTAAATTTAAATTCGAGGCTCAAGTGCGATCAGGGGTAGTCTTTATATAAATAGAATGCGCGAGAACCGGATCCCATCAGAACTCCGCAATTAAGCGGGCTTGGGCGAGAGTAGTACCAGGATGGGTGACTTGGTGAGAAGTCCTCGTGTTGCACCCCTCCTATTTTATATCTCATTTAATTTTTTTTCCATTTTTTTAATATCTCATCATTTAACTAATTAGTTATTTACAAAATAAATCACTCGAAACGCTATTTGGTCGTATTTAAATTCAAATTCGAGGCTCAAGTGCGATCAGGTGTAGCCTTTATATAAATAGAATGTGCAAGAATTGACCGGTGCGATCATACCAGCACTAATGCACCGGATCCCATCAGAAATTCGTAGTTAATCGAGCCTGGGCGAGAGTAGTACTAGGATGGGTGACCTCCTGGGAAGTCCTCTTGGTGCACCCCTCTAATTTTATATCTCATTTAGTTTTTTTCCATTTTTTTTTATATCTCATCGTTTAACTAATTAGTTATTTACGAAATAAATCACTCGAAACGCTATTTGGTCGTATTTAAAATCAAATTCGAGGCTTAAGTGAAATAAGGGGTAGCCTTTATATAAATAGAATGCGCAAGAATTGACTGGTGCGATCATACCAGCACTAATGCACTAGATCCCATCAGAAATTTGCAGTTAAGCGTGCTTGAGCGAGAGTAGTACTAGGATGGAGACCTCCTGGGAAGTCCTCGTGTTGCACCCCTCCTATATTATATCTCATTTAATTTTTTTCTATTTTTTTTCATCTCATCGTTTAACTAATTAGTTATTTATGAAATAAATCACTCGCAACGCTATTTGGTCGTATTTAAATTAGAATTTGAGGCTCAAGTGCGATCAGGGGTAGCCTTTATATAAATAGAATGCGCAAGAATTGACGGGTGCGATTATACCAGCACTAATACATCGGATCCCATCAGAACTTCGCAGTTAAACGTGCTTGGGCGAGAGTAGTTCTAGGATCGGTGAGCAACGCTATTTGGTCGTATTTAAATTAAAATTTAAGGCTCAAGCGCAATTAGAGGTAGCCTATATATAAATAGAATGCGCAAGAATTGACCGGTGCGATTATACCAGCACTAATACACCGGATCCCATCAGAACTCCGTAGCTAATCGAGCCTGGGCGAGAGTAGTACTAGGATGGGTGACCTCCTGGGAAGTCCTCTTGGTGCACCCCTCTAATTTTATATCTCATTTAGTTTTTTTCCATTTTTTTTCTATCTCATCGTTTAACTAATTAGTTATTTACGAAATAAATCACTCGAAACGCTATTTGGTCGTATTTAAATTCAAATTCGAGGCTTAAGTGAGATAAGGCGTAGCTTTTATATAAATAGAATGCGCAAGAATTGACTGGTGCGATCATACCAGCACTAATGCACTAGATCCCATCAGAAATTTGCAGTTAAGAGTGCTTGAGCGAGAGTAGTACTAGGATGGAGACCTCCTGGGAAGTCCTCGTGTTGCACCCCTCCTATATTATATCTCATTTAATTTTTTTCTATTTTTTTCATCTCATCGTTTAACTAATTAGTTATTTACGAAATAAATCACTCGCAACACTATTTGGTCGTATTTAAATTAAAATTTGAGGCTCAAGGGCGATCAGGGGTAGCCTTTATACAAATAGAATGCGCAAGAATTGACGGGTGTGATTATACCAGCACTAATACACCGGATCCCATCAGAACTTCGCAGTTAAACGTGCTTGGGCGACAGTAGTACAAGGATCGGTGAGCAACGCTATTTGGTCGTATTTAAATTAAAATTTGAGGCTCAAGCGCGATTAAAGGTAGCCTTTATATAAATAGAATGCGCAAGAATTGACCGGTGCGATTATACCAGCACTAATACACTGGATCCCATCAGAACTCCGTAGTTAATCGAGCCTGAGCAAGAGTAGTACTAGGATGGGTGACCTCCTAGGAAGTCCTCTTGGTGCACCCCTCTAATTTTATATCTCATTTAGTTTTTTTCCATTTTTTTTATATCTCATCGTTTAACTAATTAGTTATTTACGAAATAAATCACTCGAAACGCTATTTGGTTGTATTTAAAATCAAATTCGAGGCTTAAGTGAGATAAGGGGTAGCCGTTATATAAATAGAATGCGCAAGAATTGACTGGTGCGATCATACCAGCACTAATGCACTAGATCCCATCAGAAATTTGCAGTTAAGAGTGCTTGAGCGAGAGTAGTACTAGGATGGAGACCTCCTGGGAAGTCCTCGTGTTGCACCCCTCCTATATTATATCTCATTTAATTTTTTTCTATTTTTTTTCATCTCATCGTTTAACTAATTAGTTATTTACAAAATAAATCACTCGCAACGCTATTTGGTCGTATTTAAATTAAAATTTGAGGCTCAAGGGCGATCAGGGGTAGCCTTTATATAAATAGAATGCGCAAGAATTGACGGGTGCGATTATACCAGCACTAACACACCGGGTCCCATAAGAACTTCGCAGTTAAACATGCTTGGGCGAGAGTAGTACTAGGATCAGTGAGCAACGCTATTTGGTCGTATTTAAATTAAAATTTGATGCTCAAGCGCGATTAGAGGTAGCCTTTATATAAATAGAATGCGCAAGAATTGACCGGTGCGATTATACCAGCACTAATACACCGGATCCCATCAGAACTCCGTAGTTAATCGAGCCTGGGCAAGAGTAGTACTAGGATGGGTGACCTCCTGGGAAGTCCTCTTGGTGCACCCCTCTAATTTTATATCTCATTTAGTTTTTTTCCATTTTTTTTATATCTCATCGTTTAACTAATTAGTTATTTACGAAATAAATCACTCGAAACGCTATTTGGTTGTATTTGAATTCAAATTCGAGGCTTAAGTGAGATAAGGGGTAGCCTTTATATAAATAGAATGCGCAAGAATTGACTGGTGCGATCATACCAGCACTAATGCACTAGATCCCATCAGAAATTTGTAGTTAAGAGTGCTTAAGCGAGAGTAGTACTAGGATGGAGACCTCCTGGGAAGTCCTCATGTTGCACCCCTCCTATATTATATCTCATATAATTTTTTTCTATTTTTTTCATCTCATCGTTTAAGTAATTAGTTATTTACGAAATAAATCACTCGCAACGCTATTTGGTCGTATTTAAATTAAAATTTGAAGCTCAAGTGCGATCAGGGGTAGCCTTTATATAAATAAAATGCGCAAGAATTGACGGGTGCGATTATACCAGCACTAATACACCGGATCCCATCAGAACTTCGCAGTTAAACGTGCTTGGGCAAGAGTAGTACTAGGATTGGTGAGCAATGCTATTTGGTCGTATTTAAATTAAAATTTGAGGCTCAAGCGCGATTAGAGGTAGCCTTTATATAAATAGAATGCACAAGAATTGACCGGTGCGATTATACCAGCACTAATACACCGGATCCCATCAGAACTCCAAAGTTAATCGAGCTTGGGCAAGAGTAGTACTAGGATGGGTGACCTCCTGGGAAGTCCTCTTGGTGCACCCCTCTTATTTTATATCTCATTTAGTTTTTTTCCATTTTTTTTATATCTCATCGTTTAACTAATTAGTTATTTACGAAATAAATCACTCGAAATGCTATTTGGTCGTATTTAAATTCAAATTCGAGGCTTAAGTGAGATAAGGGGTAGCCTTTATATAAATAGAATGCGCAAGAATTGACTGGTACGATCATACTAGCACTAATACACTAGATCCCATCATAACTTCGCAGTTAAGTGTGCTCGGGCGAGAGTTGTACTAGGATGGATGTCCTCCTAGGAAGTCCTCGTGTTGCAGCCCTCCTATTTCATATCTCATTTAATTTTTTTCCACTTTCTTTTTATATCTTATTGTTTAACTAATTAGTTTTTTACGAAATAAATCACTCGAAACGCTATTTGGTCGTATTTAATTTCAAATTCGAGGCTCAAGTGCGATCAGGGGTAGCCTTTATATAAATAGAATGCGCAAGAATTGAAAGGTGCGATCATACCAGCGCTAATGCGCCGGATCCCATCAGAACTCTGTAGATTAAGAGTGCTTGGGCGAGAGTAGTACTAGGATGGGTGACTTGGTGAGAAGTCCTCGTGTTGCACCCCTCCTATTTTATATATCATTTAAGTTTTTTCCATTTTTTTTATATCTTATCGTCTAACTAATTAGTTATTTACGAAATAAATCACTCGAAACGCTATTTGGTCGTATTTAAATTAAAATTCGAGGCTCAATTACGATCAGGTGTAGCCTTTATATAAATAGAATGCGCAAGAATTGAAGGGTGCGATCATACCAGCACTAATGCACCGGATCCCATCAGAACTCCGTAGTTAATCGAGCTTGGGCGAGAGTAGTACTATGATGGGTGACCTCCTGGGAAGTCCTTTTGGTGCACCCCTCTAATTTTATATCTCATTTAATTTTTTTCCATTTTTTTTATATCTCATCGTTTATCTAATTAGTTATTTACGAAATAAATCACTCGAAACGCTATTTGGTTGTATTCAAATTCAAATTCGAGGCTTAAGGGGTAGCCTTTGTATAAATATAATGCGCAAAAATTGACTGGTGCGATCATACCAGCACTAATACACTAGATCCCATCAGAACTTCGCAGTTAAGTGTGCTCGGGCGAGAGTAGTACTAGGATGGGTGTCCTCCTTGGAAGTCCTCGTGTTGCACCCCTCCTATATTATATCTCATTTAATTTTTCTATTTTTTCATCTCATCGTTTAACTAATTAGTTATTCTGAAATAAATCACTCGGGCTATTTGGTCGTATTTAAATTAAAATTGGCGCAAGTGCGATCAGGGTAGCCTTTATATAAATAGAATGCGCAAGAATTGGTGGTGCGATTATACAAGCACTAATACACGGATCCCATCGAACTCATGATTAAGCGTGCTTGGCGAGTGTAGTACTAGGATCGGTGAGCAACGCTATTTGGTCGTATTTAAATTAAAATTCTAGGTTCACGTGCGATTAGGGTGGCCTTTATATAAATAGAATCGCAAGAATTGTGGATGCGATTATACACACTAATACACGGATCCCATCGAACTCCATGATTAAGCATGCTTGGGCGAGAGTAGTACTAGGATCGGTAACCTCTGGAAGTCCTCGTGTTGCACCCTCCACTTGAAAGCGCTTTTTGGTCGTATTTAAATTCAAATTGAGGCTCAAGTGCGATCGGGGTAGCCTTTATATCAATAGAATGCGCAAGAATTGACAGGTGCGATCATATGACACTAATGCATCGGGATCCCATCAAAACTCCATGATTAAGCATGCTTTGCGAGAGTAGTATTAGGATGGGTGACCTCAGGAAGTCCTCGTGTTGCACCTCTTCTATTTTATATCTCATTTATTTTTTTCCGGTTTTTTATATCTTATCGTTTAACTAATTAGTTATTCTGAAATAAATCACTCAAAAAGCTATTTGGTCATATTTAAATTCAAATTGAGGCTCAAATACGATCGGGGTAGCCTTTATGTAAATAGAATGCGCAAGAATCTATTTGGTTGTATTCAAATTCAAATTCGAGGCTTAAGGGGTAGCCTTTGTATAAATATAATGCATAAAAATTGGCCAGGTGCGATCATACAAGCACTAATACACTAGATCCCATCAGAACTTCGCAGTTAAGTGTGCTCGGGCGAGAGTAGTACTAGGATGGGTGTCCTCCTTGGAAGTCCTCGTGTTGCACCCCTCCTATATTATATCTCATTTAATTTTTTTCTATTTTTTTTTCATCTCATCGTTTAACTAATTAGTTATTTACGAAATAAATCACTCGGAACGCTATTTGGTCGTATTTAAATTAAAATTCGAGGCGCAAGTGCGATCAGGGGTAGCCTTTATATAAATAGAATGCGCAAGAATTGACGGGTGCGATTATACAAGCACTAATACACCGGATCCCATCAGAACTCCGCAGTTAAGCGTGCTTGGCCGAGTGTAGTACTAGGATCGGTGAGCAACGCTATTTGGTCGTATTTAAATTAAAATTCTAGGTTCACGTGCGATTAGGGGTGGCCTTTATATAAATAGAATGCGCAAGAATTGACGGGTGCGATTATACCAGCACTAATACACCGGATCCCATCTGAACTCCGCAGTTAAGCATGCTTGGGCGAGAGTAGTACTAGGATCGGTAACCTCCTGGGAAGTCCTCGTGTTGCACCCCTCCACTTGAAACGCTTTTTGGTCGTATTTAAATTCAAATTCGAGGCTCAAGTGCGATCAGGGGTAGCCTTTATATCAATAGAATGCGCAAGAATTGACGGGTGCGATCATAACAGCACTAATGCACCGGATCCCATCAAAACTCCGCAGTTAAGCATGCTTTGGCGAGAGTAGTATTAGGATGGGTGACCTCCTGGGAAGTCCTCGTGTTGCACCTCTTCTATTTTATATCTCATTTATTTTTTTTTCCAGTTTTTTTATATCTTATCGTTTAACTAATTAGTTATTTACGAAATAAATCACTCGAAACGCTATTTGGTCATATTTAAATTCAAATTCGAGGCTCAAGTACGATCAGGGGTAGCCTTTATGTAAATAGAATGCGCAAGAATTAACGGGTGCAATCATACTAGCACAAATGCACCGGATCCAATCAGAACTTTGTAGTTAAGCGTGCTTGGGCAAGAGTAATACTAGGATGGGTGACCTCCTTGGAAGTCCTCGCGTTGCACCCCTCCAATTTTATATCTCATTTAATTTTTTTCCATTTTTTTTATATCTTATCATCTAACTAATTAGTTATTTACGAAATAAATAACTCGAAATGCTATTTGATCATATTTAAATTCAAATTCGAGGCTCAATTACGATCAGGTGTAGCCTTTATATAAATAGAATGCGCAAGAATTGACGGTTACGATCGTACCAGCACTAATGCACCGGATCCCATCAGAACTCCGCAGTTAAGCGAGCTTGGGCGAGAGTAGTACTAGGATGGGTGACCTCCAGGGAAGTCCTCGTGTTGCACCCCTCCAATTATATATCTCATTTAATTTTTTTCTATTTTTTTATATCTCATCGTTTAACTAATTAGTTATTTACGATATAAATCACTCGAAACGCTATTTGGTCGTATTTAAATTGAAATTCGAGGCTTAAGTGAGATAAGCGATAGCCTTTATATAAATAGAATGCGCAAGAATTATTTGGTGCGATCATAACAACACTAATGCACCGGATCCCATCAGAACTCCGCAATTAAGCGTGCTCGGGCGAGAGTAGTACTAGGATGGGTGTCCTCCTGGGAAGTCCTCGTGTTGCACCCCTCCTATATTATATCTCATTTAATTTTTTTCTATTTTTTTTACATCTCATCGTTTAACTAATTACTTATTTACAAAATAAATCACTCGCAATGCTATTTGGTCGTATTTAAATTAAAATTCTAGGCTCACGTGCGATCAGGGGTGGCCTTTATATAAATAGAATGTGCAAGAATTGACGGGTGCGATTATACCAGCACTAATACACCGGATCCCATCTGAACTCCGCAGTTAAGCATGCTTGGGCGAGAGTAGTACTAGGATCGGTAACCTCCTGGGAAGTCCTCGTGTTGCACCCCTCCACTTGAAACGCTTTTTGGTCGTATTTAAATTCAAATTCGAGGCTCAAGTGCGATCAGGGGTAGCCTTTATATCAATAGAATGCGCAAGAATTGACGGGTGCGATCATAACAGCACTAATGCACCAGATCCCATCAAAACTCCGCAGTTAAGCATGCTTTGGCGAGAGTAGTATTAGGATGGGTGACCTCCTGGGAAGTCCTCGTGTTGCACCTCTTCTATTTTATATCTCATTTATTTTTTTTTCCAGTTTTTTTATATCTTATCGTTTAACTAATTAGTTATTTACGAAATAAATCACTCGAAACGCTATTTGGTCATATTTAAATTCAAATTCGAGGCTCAAGTACGATCGGGGTAGCCTTTATGTAAATAGAATGCGAAGAATTAACGGGTGCAATCATACTAGCACAAATGCACCGGATCCAATCGAACTCAGTAGTTAAGCGTGCTTGGGCAAGAGTAATACTAGGTGGGTGACCTCCTTGGAAGTTCTCGCTGCACCCTCCAATTTTATATCTCATTTAATTTTTTTCCATTTTTTTATATCTTATCATCTAACTAATTAGTTATTTACTGAAATAAATAACTCGAAATGCTATTTGATCATATTTAAATTCAAATTCGAGGCTCAATTACGATCAGGTGTAGCCTTTATATAAATAGAATGCTAAGAATTGATTGCCACGATCGTATCAGCACTAGATCCCATCGAACTCCATGATTAAGCGAGCTTGGGAGAGTAGTACTAGGATGGGTGACCTCAGGAAGTCCTCGTGTTGCACCCTCCAATTATATATCTCATTTAATTTTTTTCTATTTTTTTATATCTCATCGTTTAACTAATTAGTTATTTACGATATAAATCACTCGAAACGCTATTTGGTCGTATTTAAATTGAAATTCGAGGCTTAAGTGAGATAAGCGGTAGCCTTTATATACATAGAATGCGCAAGAATTATTTGGTGCGATCATAACAGCACTAATGCACCGGATCCCATCAGAACTCCGCAAGTAAGCGTGCTCGGGCGAGAGTAGTACTAGGATGGGTGTCCTCCTGGGAAGTCCTCGTGTTGCACCCCTCCTATATTATATCTCATTTAATTTTTTTCTATTTTTTTTACATCTCATCGTTTAACTAATTACTTATTTACAAAATAAATCACTCGCAACGCTATTTGGTCGTATTTAAATTAAAAATCGAGGCTCAAGTGCGATCAGGGGTACCCTTTATATAAATAGAATGCGCAAGAATTGACGGGTGCGATTATACCAGCACTAATACACCGGATCCCATCAGAACTCCGCAGTTAAGCGTGCTTGGACGAGAGTAGTACTAGGATCGGTGAGCAACGATATTTGGTCATATTTAAATTAAAATTCGAGGCTTAAGTTCGATCAGTGGTAGCCTTTATATAAATAGAATGCGCAAGAATTGACGGGTGCGATTATACCAGCACTAATACACCAGATCCCATCAGAACTCCGCAGTTAAGTGTGCTTGGGCGAGAGTAGTACTAGGATCGATGACCTCCTGGGAAGTCCTTGTGTTGCACCCCACCACTCGAAACGCTTCTTGGTAGTATTTAAATTCAAATTCGAGGCTTAAGTGCGATCAGGGGTAGCCTTTATATCAATAGAATGCGTAAGAATTGACGGGTGCGATCATAACAACACTAATGCACCAGATCCCATCGGAACTCTGCAGCTTAGCGTGCTTGGGTGAGAGTAGTATTAGGATGGCTGACCTCCTGGGAAGTCCTCATGTTGCACCTCTTCTATTTTATATCTCATTTAATTTTTTTTCCATTTTTTAATCTCATCGTTTAACTAATTAGTTATTTATGAAATAAATCACTCGAAACGCTATTTGGTCCTATTTAAATTCAAATTCGAGGCTCAAGTGAGATCAGGGGTAGCCTTTATATAAATAAAATGCGCAAGAATTTACGGGTGCGATCATACTAGCACTAATGCACCGGATCCAATCAAAACTCCGTAGTTAAGCGTGCTTGGGCGAGAGTAGTACTAGGATGGGTGACCTCCTTGGAAGTCCTTGTGTTGCACCCCTCCAATTTTATATCTCATTTAATTTTTTTCCATTTTTTTATATCTTTGCGTCAAACTAATTAGTTATTTACGAAATAAATCACTCGAAACGCTATTTGGTCGTATTTAAATTCAGATTCGAGGCTCAATTACGATCAAGTGTAGCCTTTATATAAATACAATGTGCAAGAATTGACGGGTGCGATCATACCAGCACTAATGCACCGGATCCCATCAGAACTCCACAGTTAAGCGAGCTTGGGCGAGAGTAGTACTATGATGGGTAACCTCTTGGGAAGTCCTCTTGTTGCACCCCTCTAATTTTAAATCTCATTTAATCCTTTTCCATTTTTTTATATCTCATGTTTAACTAATTCGTTATTTACGAAATAAATCACTCGAAACGCTATTTGGTCGTATTTAAATTCAAATTTGAGGCTCAAGTGCGATAAGGGGTAGCCTTTATATGAATAGAATGGGCAAGAATTAACTGGTGCGATCATACCAGCACTAATGCACTAGATCCCATCAGAACTCTGCAGTTAAGCGTGCTCGGGCGAGATTAGTACTAGGAGGGGTGACCTCTTAGGTAGTCCTCGTGTTGCACCCCTCCTATATTATATCTCATTTAATTGTTCTCCATTTTTTTTACATCTTATCGTTTAACTAATTAGTGATTTACGAAATAAATCACTCGCAACGCTATTTGGTCGTATTTAAATTAAAATTCGAGGCTCAAGTACGATCAGGGTTAGCCATTATATAAATAGAATGCGCAAGAATTGACGGGTGTGATTATACCAGCACTAATACACCAGATCCCATCAGAACTCCGCAGTTAAGCGTGCTTGGGCGAGAGTAGTACTAGGATCGGTGACCTCCTGGGAAGTCCTCGTCTTGCACCCCTCTACTGGAAACGCTTTTTGGTCGTATTTAAATTCAAATTCGAGGCTCATGTGCGATCAGGGGTAGCTTTTATATCAATAGAATGCGCAAGAATTGACGGGTTTGATCATAACAGCACTAATGTACTGGATCCTATCAGAACTCCGCAGTCAAGCGTGCTTGGGCGAGAGTAGTATTAGGATGGGTGACCTCTTGGGAATTCCTCGTGTTGCAGCTCTTCTATTTTATATCTCATTTAATTTTTTTCCATTTTTTTACATCTCATCGTTTAACTAATTAGTTATTTACGAAATAAATCACTCGAAACGCTGTTTGGTCGTATTTAAATTCAAATTCGAGGCTCAAGTGCGATCAGAGGTAGCCTTTATATAAATAGAATGCATAAGAATTGACAGGTGCGATCATACCAGCACTAATGCACCGGATCCTATTAGAACTACGCAGTTAAGTGTGCTTGGGCCAGAGTAGTACTAGGATGGGAGACCTCTTGGGAAGTCCTCGTGTTGCACCCCTCCAATTTTATATCTCATTTAATTTTTTTCTATTTTTTATATCTCATCGTTTAACTAATTAGTTATTTACAAAATAAATCACTCGAAACTCGATTTGCTCGTATTTAAATTCAAATTCGAGGCGAAGTGCGATCAGGGGCAGCCTTTATATAAATAGAATGCGCAAGAATTCACGGGTGCGATGATACCAGCACTAATGCACCGGATCCCATCAGAACTCTGCAGCTAAGTGTGCTTGGGCGAGAGTAGTACTAGGATGGGTGACTTCCTTGGAAGCCTTCGTGTTGCACCCCTCTTATTTTTTATGTCATTTAAGTTTTTTCCTTTATTTTTTATATCTCATCGTTTAACTAATTAGTTATTTACGAAATAAATCACTCGAAATGCTATTTGGTCGTATTTAAATTCAAATCCGTGGCTCAGGTGCGATCAGGGGTAGCTTTTATATAAATAGAATGCGCAAGAATTGACCAGTGCGATCATACCAGCACTAATGCACCGGATCCCATCAAAACTCCGCAGGTCAGCGTGCTTGGGTGAGAGTAGTACTAGGTTGGGTGACTTGGTGAGAAGTCCTCGTGTTGCACCACTCCTATTTTATATCTCTTTTAATTTTTTTCCATTTTTTTTATACCTCATCGTTGAACTAATTAGTTATTTATGAAATAAATCACTCGAAACACTATTTGATCATATTTAAATTCAAATTCGGGGCTCAAGTGCGATCAGGGGTAGCTTTTATATAAATAGAATGCGCAAGGATTGACGGGTGCGATCATACTAGCACTAATGCACAGGATCCCATCAGAACTCTACAGTTAAGCGAGCTTGGGCGAGTGAGTTGTACTAGGATGGGTGACCCCCTGGGAAGTCCTCTTATTGTACCTCTCTTATTTTATAACTCATTTATTTTTTTTTCAATTTTTTTATATCTCATCGTTTAACTAATTAGGTATTTACGAAATAAATCAATCGACTATTTGGTCGTATTTAAATTCAAATTCAAGGCTCAAGTGCGATCAGGGGTAGCTTTTATATAAATAGAATGCGCAAGAATTGACGGGTGCGATCATACCAGCACTAATGCACCGGATCCCAGCAGAACTCTGCAGTTAAGCGAGCTTGGGCGAGAGTAGTACTAGGATAGGTGACTTGGTGAGAAGGCCTCTTGTTGCACCGCTCCTATTTTATATCTCATTTAATTGTTTTCCATTTTTTTATATCTCATCGTTTAACTAATTAGTTATTTACGAAATAAATAACTCGAAATTCTATTTGGTCATATTGAAATTGAAATTCGAGGCTTAAATGTGATAAATAGAATGCACAAGAATTGACGGGTGCAATCATACCAGCACTAATGCATCAGATCCCATCAGAACTCCGCAGTTAAGCGTTCTTGGGCGAGAGTAGTGCTAGGATGGGTGACCTCCTGGGAAGTCCTCGTGTTGCACCTCTTCTATTTTATATCTTATTTAATTTCTTTCCATTTTTTTTATATCTCATCGTTTAACTAATTAATTATTTACGAAATAAAACACTCGAAACGCTATTTGGTCGTATTTGAATTGAATTTCGAGGCTACGATAAGGGGTGGCCTTTATGTAAATAGAATGCACAAGAATTGACGGGCGCGATCATACCAGCACTAATGCATCAGATCCCATCAAAACTTCATAGTTAAGCGTGCTTGAGTGAGAGTAGTACTAGGATGGGTGACCTCCTGGGAAGTCCTTGTGTTGCACCCCTCCTATTTTATATCTCATTTAATTTCTTTCCATTTTTTTTATATCTCATCTTTTAACCAATTAGTTATTTATGAAATAAATCACTTGAAACGCTATTTGGTCATATATATATTCAAATTCGAGGCTCATGTGCGATCAGGGGTAGCCTTTATACAAGCAGAATGCACAAGAATTGACGGACGCGATCATACCAGCACTAATGCATCGGATCCCATCAGAACTCTGCAGTGAAGCATACCTGAGCGAGAGTAGTACTAGGATGGGTGACCTCCTGGGACTTCCTCGTGTTGCACCCCTCCTAATTTATATCTCATGTAATTTTTTTTTATATCTCATCGATTAACTATTTAGTTATTTACGAAATAAATCACTCGAAACGTTATTTAGTCAAATTTAAATTCAAATTCGAGGCGCAAGTGCGATAAGGGTAGCCTTTATATAAATAGAATGAGCAAGAATTGACGGGTGCAATCATGCCAGCACTAATGCACCGGATCTCATTAGAACTCCACAGTTAAGCCTGCTTAGGCGAGAGTAGTACTAGTGTGGGTGACCTCTTGGGAAGTCCTCGTGTTGCACCCCTCCTATTTTATATCTCATTTAATTTTTTTTATATCTCATCGTTTATCTAATTAGTTTTTTACGAAATAAATCACTCAAAATTTATTTGGTCGAATTTAAATTCAAATTCGAGGCGCAAGTGCGATAAGTGGTAGCCTTCATAAAAATAGAATGCGCCAGGCTTGGCGGTTGTTATCAAACCAGCATTAATGCACCCGATCCCATTAGAACTCTGCAGTTAAGCTTGCTTGGGTGAGAGTAGTACCATTATGGGTGACCTCCTGGGAAGTCCTCGTGTTGCACCCATCCTATTTTATATCTCATTAATTTTATATTTTTTTTAATATCTCATCGTTTAACTAATTAGTTATTTACGAAATAAATCACTCAAAACGTTATTTTGTCGAATTTAATATCAAATTCAATGTGCAAGTGCGATAAGGGGTAGCCTTTATATAAATAGAATGCGCAAGAATTGACGGGTGCGATCATACCAGCACTAATGCACCGGATCTCATCGGAACACCGCAGTGAAGCGTACTTAGGGGAGAGTAGTACTAGGATGGGTGACCTCGTGGGAAGTACTCGTGTTGCACCCCTCCTATTTTATATCTCATTAATTTTTTTTGTATCTCATCGTTTATCTAATTAGTTATTTACGAAATAAATCACTCGAAATTTATTTTTTCGAATTTAAATTCAAATTCGAGGCGCAAGTGCGATAAGTGGTAGCCTTTATATAAATAGAATGCGCAAGAATTGGTGGGTGGTATCAAAGCAGCGTTAATGCACCCAATCTGTAACACCCCGAACCCGAGCCCGTTGCCGGTGTCGGACACGAGGGGCTAACAAGCCAAACCCACTTATAGCACCGACCAATTTGACATTTCTAGGCAAGCTGGAAAACTGCGTCACTGTCGCCTTAAAAGGCATATCTCGAGTTACAAAACTCGGAAACTGATTCCATAAATTTTCCCTGAATTTAGACTCATATATACATCCCTGGATTTATTTCTAGAATTTTTGGTCGGGCCAATTGGTACAGTTTATTAGTTAAAGTCACCCATGTTACAGGGGTCGACTACACTGACCTTCGCGCGTTACAACTGGAATATCTCCCTGTACAAGGCTTCAATGCTGATGCCGTTTGTTTCTAATGAAACTAGACTCAAAAAGGAATCTGTACATATAAGGAATGACTTCTAATTCCTTCTGGATAATTTGTGGTAAATTTTCAAAGTCAAGACAGGAGATCCAGAAACCGTTCTGGCCCTGTCTCACGAGAACTTTAATATCTCTTAGTAAACTGATCATATGATCGTTTCGTTACTTTCATATGAAAATAGATCCATCAAGGTTCGTTTACATAATTTATTAACTATTTAATACCATTCCTACTATTTTAGTGATTTTCACATTCACGTCACTGCAGCTGGCAGCATCTGTTTTAAGGTAGGCCTTAGCTAAATTGTAGTCTCTATGGACCAACTATAGTCTTGTCATACATAGGTCCACTTATGATCATATTTAGCCATTCCAATGGCTGATCATGTGACTAACACCCCATTCCAATCCATAATCACATCATGAAACCATATATAATTACAAACCACAAATTGAATGGTCTAATGCCATACTCCACCTTTACGAGCCATTTTCGCATGGCCGTACACATATACATCACAAAGATACTTGAAAACAACCAAGGGTAGTCCTATACATGCCATATCCAAAATTCAACTAAAGGAGTACCAAAAGGGCTTTGATAGTGTGGTTGACTTCAACTTCGATGATCCCGAATCCGATCGCTAACGAGCAAAATCTATAAAACAGAGAGCCAAAGCAGCGGGTAAGCATTTTTATGCTTAGTAAGTCTCAAGTAATGAAATCGGCTTTGCCTAAAGCATTACATTCACATAGCCAAATGAATCACTTTATTAATACACATTCACATAATCGTACCTACTTCACACTTCATCAATATATACATTCACAAGATATCAACCCATTTCAAGAGCTGAAAATTCGTTAGTCGATTGAAGCGAATATTATTTCAAACGATCGACTTTTCCATTGCACATGTAAACATACCTTATCCTTTGGGCTTTTCGGCGTACTAATTGGATTTATTACAGCAACCAACGCCACCTTCAACCCAAGCTTCTTGAATACAACCGGATATAACCACACGCATACGAATGCCCTCGGGTCTTAGCCCGGATATAACGACTTGCACAAATGCCTTCGGGTATTAGCCCGGATATAACAACTTGCACAAATGCCTTCGGGTATTAGCCCGGATATAACAACTTGCACAAATGCCTTCGGGTATTAGCCCGGATATAATTACTAGCATAAATGTCTTGGGACTTAGCAGGGTATCATTCAATTGCTCATGCACACATAAATCAATAATCATTACACATCCATATTTCATTTTCGTTACTAAGGCTCGAACACAAACATATCACTAGCATAATTGCCTTGGGACTTAGCCCGGTACCATTCAAATACTCATACACACATATATCAATAATCATTACACATCCATATTTCATTTTCGTTACTAAGGCTCAAACACAAACATATCACTAGCATAATTGCCTTGGGACTTAGCCCGGTACCATTCAAATACTCATACACACATATGTCAATAATCATTACACATCCATATTTCATTTCACATAATTCAAGTAGGGTCATTACTCAAGACTTACCTCGGATGTTGTCGAACGGCTTCAACGGCTATTCGATCACTTTTCCTTTCCTTTATCCAATTGTGGCCCTCTAAGCTCTTGAGCTAATTCAAACAATTTCAACTTATTAAAGTCTCACTTGCTAGCCTTGGCGAATACACATATCATTGACCCAACATCACATAACTAAGCACTTTAGTCAATTTTCTTTAATTTCGCACACATTCGGCCTTAGCTCACATCAAGGTAGCCGATTACCTAATTCAAGAATAGGCATCATTATGCTTGCCTCTAACCGAATGCATGCACAACAATTCCCCTATTGTGGCGAATATGCATGTCCATGTTAGCCAATTTTATACTTCAAAACCGAAACATCATCACATATAAACATATATCAAAACACAAATTTTTACCTATCATGCAACAAGCAAAAATCGTACTTATGAGCATACCATGGCCGAATACATCACACACCATCCCCTTTCAATTTTCGGTCATGGTTAAACATAGAACTCCATGTCTTACTCAAGAATGCTAAGAGAAAATTCAAGAGTAGTCAATCCATCATTACATGCATCATCAACAAGCTTCATATTTAGCATGCAATGGCTTTAACACAATATCAACCTTGGCCAAATACCATTTCCATGGCATAACAAGGATTTGAACCATGGCTAACATGAACATCAAGTTAGCAACTAAAACATGCATGAATCTCATGACACAACCTCATACATACCTTAATCTTGATGCAAGTATAGCCAAATCTCCTTCTAGATCTCTTCTAAACCAAAAATGGAGAAAAATCCTCCCTTTTCCCTTAGTATTTTCAGCCAAAGAATTGAGAATGGATGAACAAATTTTTCTCCTTTCTTTTCCTCTACTCACGGCAACAAGGGGCATCCATCCATTTTTTTGTCAACCTTTTCTTTAATGCTAACACATTATTTAATTGCTCCCAACATGCCTCACTAGCCCAACATGTTGGAAACATGTTTTCCTTGCCCATCACATCCATCTTGGCCGCCACTATAGAATAATTTGGGCAATTTTGACATGCAAGTCCACCTTTGTGTCAACATGCACAAATAAGCCATTACAAATTAGCCTATCATTTTTTACCATGTTTCACCTTGATCCCTATTTAATAATTTCTCATACATTTGGTAAAATTAGAGAATGAAACTTCCACATATTCATGCACACACATAGTAAGCATAAAATATAACAATTAATTATTTTTATGCCTCGGTTTTGTGGTCCCGAAACCACATTCCGACTAGGGTCGTTTTAGGCTGTCACAACTCTCCCCACTTAAGAAATTTTCGTCCCCAGAAAATCTTACCGTAAATAGGGTTGGGTATCGCTCTTTCATAGAGTTCTCGGTTTCCCAAGTAGCTTCTTCTATCCGTGTTTGAGCCATAACACTTTCACTAGCGGAACCCGCTTGTTTATAACTCTTTCACTTCACGTGCTAGGATACGAATCGGTTCTTCCTCATAACTCATATTGGCTTGAATTTCAACCTCGATGGACTAATCACGTGTAACGGATCAGATCTATATCGTCAAGCATCGAAACATGAAAGACGTCGTGAATCTTTTCGAGTTCGGGGCAAAATCAATCGACACGCAATCGGGCCAACTCGTTCGGAGATTTCAGACGCCTAATGAACCTCGGACTCAATTTGCCTTTACGGCCAAATCGAGTATCTTTTCCAAAGCGAAACCTTAAGAAACACTTTATCTCCCACCGATACTTGATGTCTTTTCGTTTGAGATCGCGTCGACTTTCGACGATTGAGGCTATCTTCGACTTTCACTTTCATTGACATCTTTAATCAAATCCACCGAAAATTTTGCTTTCACCGAGCTCGGTCCAAAACAATGGTGTACGGCATTTACGCTCGCATACAAGGCCTCGTAAGGTGCCATCTTAATACTTGATTGAAAACTATTGCTGTAAGCGAATTCAATCAAAGGCAAATACCGTTCCATGAACCATCGAACTCGAGGATGCAACATCTCAACATATCCTCAAGTATTTGAATTATCCGCTCGGATTGACCGTCGGTTTGGGGGTGAAAGGCGGTCTTTGAAATGCAACTTGGTACCCAAAGCTTCTTGCAACTTCTTCCAAAATCGCGAGGTAAATCTCGGATCTCTATCCGACACGATGGAAATAGGTACCCCGTGTAATCTCACAATTTGAGAAACGTACAATTCGACTTGTTTGTCCATTGAAAAATCCATACGTACGGGGACAAAGTGAGCCGACTTAGTCAATCTATCTACCACGACCCAAATCGTATCCTTCTTACTCGCTGACAACGGCAGTCCGGATACAAAGTCCATTGTGACTCGATCCCATTTCCACTCGGGTATCGTGATCGGCTGAAGTAATCCTAAAGGCACTTGATGTTCCGCTTTCACTTGTTGACATATTAAACATCTCGAAACAAAGTCGGAGATGTCCCGTTTCATACCATGCCACCAAAATCGACGTTTCAAGTCGTTGTACATCTTCGTACTCCCCGTGTGGATTGCCATTCGGCTACAATGGGATTCGTTCAGAATTATCGAAATAAGTTCCAAATTCTTTGGAACACACAGAAGACTTCTGAACCTCAAACAATCGTCATCATCAATTTGGAACTCCGATTCCTTGTTCGGAACACACTCAGCCAACGCCTTTGTCGCATATTTAAGTCTCTTTGAGTCATCAAATATTTGAGACTTTTGTGATCCGAATACACATGGCACTTCTCACCAAATAAGTAATGTCGCCATATCTTTAAGGCGAATACGATGGCAGCCAATTCGAGATCATGGGTCGGATAATTTTTCTCATGTGGCTTTAATTGTCTCGACGCATAAGCCACAACTCGCCCTCTTGCATCAATACGCAACCCAACCCAAGTAGGGATGCGTCACTATAAATGACAAACTCTTTGCACGATTCGTGTTGCACTAGAATTGGAGCTTCATCAAATAAATTTTCGTTGATCGAAGCTTTTCGACATTTCTCCGTCCATTCGAACTTAACATCCTTTTGGAGTAAGCCGTCATTGGTGTGGCTATCGTCGAGAAACCTTTTACATATCGTCGGTAATAATAAGCAAGTCCCAAAAAGCCCGAACCTCAGTAATATTTCTCGGAGGCTTCCTTGATTGATCGAACAATTCATCGACACGTGATAGCGGATATTTGTTCTTTATTGTCACTTTATTAAAGCGGCGATAGTCGATGCACACCTCATGGTTCCGTCCTTCTTTTCACAAACAACACCGACGCACTTTTAAGGTGAAAAACTTCGGACGAGCAAAACCTCTATCCACCAATTCTTGCAACCGAGCTTTCAACTCCTTTAATTCCGTTGGTGCCATACGATGCGGAGCTATCGAAGTTGGAGTGGTACCGGTACCAATTCGATGCCAACTCTATTTCCCGCGGTGGTAAACCCGACAATTCTTGAGGAAAACATCCGGTATTCACAAACCAGCGCGCAGATTCGGGTTTCTTTTTGACTCCTTATCATCGAGCACATACGCAAGGTATGCTTCGCACCCTTTCTTACATATTTCGGGCCAACATTGCGATATTACGGTGGCAACCCTTTAAGTCCGTAGACTCAACCGAATTATCTCGTTATTCGCGCACCTCAGATCAATAGTCTTGCTTTTTGCAATTTACAACCGCATCGTGCATGGTCAACCAATCCAAACCAAGAATAACGTCGAATTAATCGAACGGCAAAAGCATCAAGTCCGGAAAACAAGAACCTCGGAATACTAGGGACTTTTCTTACACACTTTGTTGACAAGCACGTAATGACCCAAGGGTTTGACACCGAATTACGAACTCGAGAGACTCAATAGGCAAAGTCTTCTTTGGATGTTAAGGTTTCGCATATATAAGAGTGAGTAGAACCGGGGTCAATCAAAGCAATCACATTAGTATCAAAGAGAGTGAAAGTACCTGTAATAACATCCGGTGAGGCAGCATCCTCACGTCTTGGCGTATGGCATAAGTCCTAGCAGAGCACGAGCCTCAGATCGATGGTGGCATCTCTAGATCCTCTCGACCGCCACTAGTATTGCCCGTGTTTCTAAACGGCCTACCTCGAATTGTGGTAGCGCCGGGTTCCCACTTTGATTTACGTTTTGTTCGAGATAAGCTCGGGCAATCTTTAATGAAATGATCGATGATCCGCACTTGTAACAGGCGGTCACGGAATCTACAACTTCTAGAATGCCATTTGCCACAATATTGGCACTGTTACATCTCGACGATCATTGCCAACACCGGCAATCGAAGTGACTCAGCGTGCCCATAGGGGGTCGATCGCGGTCTCGTCTAGAAAAGCCGAAGTGTCTCTAGACCGGCCTAAGCCATCTCTAAATTTCTTTGATGATGTGGGAAGGGCTTCCCAAGACCTCTTCTGAAACTCCCTTGCTCCCACTTGACTTTTCTTTTCTCCATCTTGAGCTCCTCGGCTTTGCACGCCGCTCGACAAGAGCCACAAACTCTCGGATTTCCAAAATGCCAACATACGACTTTATATCATCATTCAGTCCATCTTGAGCGTTTACACATCACGACTTCGAAGAAATGCATTCGCGCGCACTGCTAAGCCTCACAAATTTTCGTTCGAGTCGGAACCGACATGGAACCTTATTTAAGTTCAAGAAATTCCTTCCATTTTGATCCATAAATCTCTGGTCGATATACTTCTTTGAACTCGGTTAGAAAGAACTCCCAAGTTACTTGCTCTCTAGGCACAATGAAGTCGAGTACTCCACCAAGAGGCGTAATCGCGTAGCAAGGAGATAGTACACTTTAAGCATTCATCGAGTGTACAAGATAGCTCATCGAGCACCGGATAGTGTTGTCCAACCAAAATTCAGCTTGCTCGGCATCGTCGCCATCCGTAACTTCAAATTCAATAGCCCCATGATTTGAATTCATCGAATGGGGCTTACTTGGCCTTACTTGGTCGGTTCTGGGAGGTATTATAGGTGCGGGGTTGCATTAGTCGGGAATGGAGGTTGTGGAACAGTAGTGTTAGTTCGAATGTATTGGTTGAACCAATCATTCATCACGCTATAAAAGGCTTGCTTAGCCTCATCATTCGGATTGCTAGCAATAGGTTGAGAGTCCGCCGCTGTCCCTTGTCTGGGAGCAGCGCCACACTCTCCACATCATCAGCTATTGCTCGGTTGGGATCGGGATCCATTACAAATAATTAAACACAAATTCAAAATATCGTAAATCACCACACTATCAATTTATCACTATATGGCATGTATAGCTAGACCCAAACGTATCACGATAGTCCTAGAATCGACTAAACCGTGCTCGATACCAATAAAATTGTAACACCCGAACCCGAGCCCGCTGTCGGTGTGGGACACGAGGGGTTAACAAGCCAAACCCACTTATAGCACCGACCAATTTGACATTTCCAGGCAAGCTGGAAAACTGCGTCACTGTAATAAGCCTTAAAAGGCATATCTCGAGTTACAAAACTCGGAAACTGATTCCGTAAATTTTCCTGAATTTAGACTCATATATACATCCCTGGATTTATTTCTAGAATTTTGGTTGGGCCAATTGGTACAGTTTATTAGTTAAAGTCACCCATGTTACAGGGGTCGACTACACTGACCTTCGCGCGTTACAACTGGAATATCTCCCTGTACAAGGCTTCAATGCTGATGCCGTTTGTTTCTAATGAAACTAGACTCAAAAAGGAATCTGTACATATAAGGAATGACTTCTAATTCCTTCTGGATATTTGTGGTAAATTTTCAAAGTCAAGACAGGAGATCCAGAAACCGTTCTGGCCCTGTCTCACGAGAACTTTAATATCTCTTAGTAAACTGATCATATGATCGTTTCGTTACTTTCATATGAAAATAGATCCATCAAGGTTCGTTTACATAATTTATTAACTATTTAATACCATTCCTACTATTTTTAGTGATTTTTCACATTCACGTCACTGCAGCTGGCAGCATCTATTTTAAGGTAGGCCTTACCTAAATTGTAGTCTCTATGGACCAACTATAGTCTTGTCATACATAGGTCCACTTATGATCATATTTAGCCATTCCAATGGCTGATCATGTGACTAACACCCCATTCCAATCCATAATCACATCATGAAACCATATATAATTACAAACCACAAATTGAATGGTCTAATGCCATACTCCACCTTCTGAGCCATTTTCGCATGGCCGTACACATATACATCACAAAGATACTTGAAAACAACCAAGGGTAGTCCTATACATGCCATATCCAAAATTCAACTAAAGGAGTACCAAAGGGCTTTGATAGTGTGGTTGACTTCAACTTCGATGATCCCGAATCCGATCGCTAACGAGCAAAATCTATAAAACAGAGAGCCAAAGCAACGGGTAAGCATTTTATGCTTAGTAAGTCTCAAGTAATGAAATCGGCTTTGCCTAAAGCATTACATTCACATAGCCAAATGAATCACTTTATTAATACACATTCACATAATCGTACCTACTTCACACTTCATCAATATATACATTCACAAGATATCAACCCATTTCAAGAGCTGAAAATTAGTTAGTCGATTGAGCGAATATTATTTCAAACGTATCGACTTTTCCATTGCACATGTAAACATACCTTATCCTTTGGGCTTTTCGAGCGTACTAATTGGATTTATTACAGCAACCAACGCTCACCTTCAACCCAAGCTTCTTCGGAATACAACCGGATATAACCACACGCACGAATGCCCTCGGGTCTTAGCCCGGATATAACGACTTGCACAAATGCCTTCGGGTATTAGCCCGGATATAACAACTTGTACAAATGCCTTCGGGTATTAGCCCGGATATAACAACTTGCACAAATGCCTTCGGGTATTAGCCCGGATATAATTACTAGCATAAATGTCTTCGGGACTTAGCCCGGGTATCATTCAATTGCTCATGCACACATAAATCAATAATCATTACACATCCATATTTCATTTTCGTTACTAAGGCTCGAACACAAACATATCACTAGCATAATTGCCTTCGGGACTTAGCCCGGGTACCATTCAAATACTCATACACACATATATCAATAATCATTACACATCCATATTTCATTTTCGTTACTAAGGCTCAAACACAAACATATCACTAGCATAATTGCCTTGGGACTTAGCAGGGTATCATTCAAATACTCATACACACATATGTCAATAATCATTACACATCCATATTTCATTTCACATAATTCAAGTAGGGTCATTACTCGAAGACTTACCTCGGATGTTGTCGAACGGCTTCAACGGCTATTCGATCACTTTTTCCTTTCCTTTATCCAATTGTGGCCCTCTAAGCTCTTGAGCTAATTCAAACAATTTAAACTTATTAAAGTCTCACTTGCTAGCCTTGGCCGAATACACATATCATTGACCCAACATCACATAACTAAGCACTTTAGTCAATTTTCTTTAATTTCGCACACATTCGGCCTTAGCTCACATCAAGGTAGCCGATTACCTAATTCAAGAATAGGCATCATTATGCTTGCCTCTAACCGAATGCATGCACAACAATTCCCCTATTGTGGCCGAATATGCATGTCCATGTTAGCCAATTTTATACTTCAAAACCGAAACATCATCACATATAAACATATATCAAAACACAAATTTTTACCTATCATGCAACAAGCAAAAATCACACTTATGAGCATACCATGGCCGAATACATCACACACCATCCCCTTTCAATTTTCGGTCATGGTTAAACATAGAACTCCATGTCTTACTCAAGAATGCTAAGAGAAAATTCAAGAGTAGTCAATCCATCATTACATGCATCATCAGCAAGCTTCATATTTAGCATGCAATGGCTTTAACACAATATCAACCTTGGCCAAATACCATTTCCATGGCATAACAAGGATTTGAACCATGGCTAACATGAACATCAAGTTAGCAACTAAAACATGCATGAATCTCATGACACAACCTCATACATACCTTAATCTTGATGCAAGTATAGCCAAATCTCCTTCTAGATCTCTTCTAAACCAAAAATGGAGCAAAAATCCTCCTTTTTCCTTAGTATTTTCAGCCAAAGAATTGAGAATGGATGAACAAATTTTCTCCTTTCTTTTCCTCTACTCACGGCAACAAGGGGCATCCATCCATTTTTTTGTCAACCTTTTCTTTAATGCTAACACATTATTTAATTGCTCCCAACATGCCTCACTAACCCAACATGTTGGAAACATGTTTTCCTTTGCCCATCACATCCATCTTGGCCGCCACTATAGAATAATTTGGGCAATTTTGACATGCAAGTCCACCTTTGTGTCAACATGCACAAATAAGCCATTACAAATTAGCCTATCATTTTTTACCATGTTTCACCTTGATCCCTATTTAATAATTTCTCATACATTTGGTAAAATTAGAGAATGAAACTTCCACATATTCATGCACACACATAGTAAGCATAAAATATAACAATTAATTATTTTTATGCCTCGGTTTTGTGGTCCCGAAACCACATTCCGACTAGGGTCGTTTTAGGGCTGTCACACGATCCCATCAGAACTCTGCAGTCAAGCGTGCTTGGGCGATAGTAGTACTAGGATAGGTGACCTCCGGGGAAGTCCTCGTGTTGCACTTATCCTATTTTATATCTCATTATTTAACTAATTAGTTATTCAAGAAATAAATCACTCGAAACGTTATTTGGTCGCATATATATTCAAATTCGAGGCTCAAGTACGATCAGGGGTAGCCTTTATACAAGCAGAATGCGCAAGAATTGACGGGCGCGATCGTACCAGTACTAATGCATCGGATCCCATCAGAACTCTGCAGTTAAGCGTACCTGGGCGAGAGTAGTACTGGGATGGGTGACCTCCTGGGAATTCCTCGTGTTGCACCCTCCTAATTTATATCTCAAGTAATTTTTTTTATATCTCATCGTTTAACTATTTAGTTATTTACGAAATAAATCACTCGAAACGTTATTTAGTCGAATTTAAATTCAAATTCGAGGCGCAAGGGCGATAAGGGGTAGCCTTTATATAAATAGAATGAGCAAGAAATGACGGGTGCAATCATGCCAGCACTAATGCACCGGATCTCATTAGAACTCCACAGTTAAGCCTGCTTAGGCGAGAGTAGTACTAGTGTGGGTGACCTCTTGGGAAGTCCTGGTGTTGCACCCCTCCTATTTTATATCTCATTTAATTTTTTTTATATCTCATCATTTATCTAATTAGCTTTTTATGAAATAAATCACTCGAAATTTATTTGGTCGAATTTAAATTCAAATTCGAGGCGCAAGTGCGATAAGTGGTAGCCTTTATAAAAATAGAATGTGCCAGGATTGGCGGGTGTTATCAAACCAGCATTAATGCACCCGATCCCATTAGAACTCTGCAGTTACGCGTGCTTGGGTGAGAGTAGTACCATGATGGGTGACTTCCTTGGAAGTCCTCGTGTTGCACCCATCCTATTTTATATCTCATTGATTTTATATTTTTTTAATATCTCATCGTTTAACTATTTAGTTATTTACGAAATAAATCACTCAAAACGTTATTTTGTCGAATTTAAATTTAAATTCGATGTGCAAGTGCAATAAGGGGTAGCCTTTATATAAATAGAATGCGCAAGAATTGACGGGTGCGATCATACCAGCGCTAATGCACTGGATCTCATCAAAACACCGCAGTGAAGCGTGCTTAGGCGAGAGTAGTACTAGGATGGGTGACCTTTTGGGAAGTACTCGTGTTGCACCCCTCCTATTTTATATCTCATTAATTTTTTTTTGTATCTCATCATTTATCTAATTAGTTATTTATGACATAAATCACTCAAAATTTATTTTGTCGAATTTAAATTCAAATTCGAGGCTTAAGTGCAATAAGTGGTAGCCATTATATAAATAGAATGCGCAAGAATTGGTGGGTGCTATCAAAGCAGCGTTAATGCACCCAATCCCATCAGAACTCTGCAGTCAAGCGTGCTTGGGCGAGAGTAGTACTAGGATGGGTGACCTCCGGGGAAGTCCTCGTGTTGCACCCATCCTATTTTATATCTCATTATTTAACTAATTAGTTATTCACGAAATAAATCACCCGAAACGCTATTTGGTCGAATTTAAATTCAGATTCGAGGCACAAGTGCGATAAGGGGTAGCCTTTATATAAATAGAATGCGGAAGAATTGACGGGTGCGGCCATGCTAGTACTAATGTACCGGATCGTATCAGAACCCCACAGTTAAGCGTGCTTGAGCGAGAGAAGTATTAGGATGCGTGACCTCTTGGGAAGTCCTCGTGTTGCACTCCTCCTATTTTATATCTCATTAATTGTTTTTTATATCTAATTGTTTAACTAATTAGTTATTTAAGAAATAAATCACTCGAAATGTTATTTGGTCGAATTTATATTCAAATTCGGGGCGCAAGTGCGATAAGGGGCGCAAGTGCGATAAGGGGTAGCCTTTATATAAATAGAATACGCAAGAAATGATGGGTGCAATCATACCAGCACTGTCGAAACCATTTTTAAATCGAGTTTTGGAAAATGGGAATCGACTTTAAGTAAAACGAAAACGGGGGTCGCCACCAATCTTTTTAGGTGTGATTGGATCACCTTATAAAATGTTTTGTTTTAAAACATTAATTTTGGTCTACGAAAGTCGAGAAAACAGATTCGGGAGTCAGTTACGTACGAGGAAGGGTTAGAACCCTCATAACGCCCAAAAACTGGTACGTAATTGATTATCAAGTGTC
Source organism: Gossypium arboreum (assembly GCF_025698485.1). Lineage (NCBI taxonomy): Eukaryota > Viridiplantae > Streptophyta > Magnoliopsida > Malvales > Malvaceae > Gossypium > Gossypium arboreum. The sequence goes on from NW_026440298.1 coordinate 160,170, forward strand.
TTTAATGTCGGAAATTTGAAAGTTTTAAGATGCAAACCTCTTTTAATTAGAATGTCTCAATTTTGAAAATGAAGGCTTACTTATTTCAAACGAGTCAAAACATCACATCCAGTAAGTTAGGACGCAACATTTTAAAACCTTCGAAACTAAGCTCGTCTTTCAAAAATTTCTATCTCGAAACAACAAAACGCCATATCCAGTAAGTTAGGACACTATGTTTTGAAATCTCGAAATAATTGTTTAAGTTTTGAAAATTCAAAATCACTTAGAAGGGTGCTTGACTATTCGAATTCAACGAGAAAAGTCGTAGCCCAGTAAGTTAGGGCACTACCTTTCTCGAAGTTTCCAAACATCAAGCATTGCCTTTTATTTTTTTTAAAAAAACCTTGGAATATTATTTTAAATGACGTTTTAAGATGACATATTAATGCATCATGAAGCATAGATTTACAAAATATTCTAACATTTCCATACAAACATAAATAATATCATTAAGACAAAACTAAATAACATGAACATACGTTTAATGAAAAAAAATCATACTAGGGTAAATATAAGATAATAAACAAATAAAAACATGAGTGAACTAAAAGAAAAACATAATACATGCAAAAATTATACAACAATATATATCATAAAATAGCACAAAAAGAAATAATTAAACATAGCATATAAAAAAATGAAACTATGCTAAATAAGATAAATGACATACACTAAAAAATGAATAAATAGAACATTTACAAATTATAAAAATATAATGCAATAGTTCAAAATACATGAAATGATAATATAATATATATACATGCATAGAAAATATTTATTTGAAAATAAACTATATAAAAAGGTTAAATATTATAATATATAAAATACATAATCAAATGCATAAAAGATAGAAATAAATATATATATATTTGAAAAATGAAGAAATTAAAATAAAAAAAGGTTGAAAAACTAAGATAGACGAAGAATAAAATAAGAACAAACCACAGAGAGTAAGAACGCAAGAGAGAGAGAAATTTGAGTAAATGCTCTCAAGAATTTTTATTGCTTCCCAAAACTCAAGTGATTTACAATGAAGGGAGAGGCCTCTATTTATAGTTGAGCCTCCCCGAATCCAACGGTACAGATCAATTACATCAACGGTTAAGATTAAAGGATATCTACAAATTAAATCTCCAAGATTACAAGATCATATCTTCAAGATTGCATATCATATCTAAGATTGCATATCATATCTAAGATTGCATATCATATCAAAGATCGCATATCCTTAAAGGTTATATTTCCATATGAGTCAAGCTCAAAGATGGACCTTCAATCTTTCCAAGTAATGCGCCATTTCGATTGGGCCAAATTATATGTTTGTAATTTTGTACTGGACTTGGACTTTTTTTTTTTGAAATTATTTTTGGGCCCGGGTAAATTTGAGTGTCTGCAAGCACTAATGCGCCGGATCTCATTAGAACTCCGCAGTTAAGTGTGCTTAGGCGAGAGTAGTACTAGCATAGGTGACCTCTTGGGAAGTCCTCGTGTTGCACCCCTCCTATTTTATATCTCATTTATTTTTTTATATCTCATCGTTTATCTAATTAGTTATTTACGAAATAAATCACTCCAAATTTATTTGGTCGAATTTAAATTCAAATTCGAGGCGCAAGTGCGATAAGGGGTAGCCTTTACATAAATAGCATGCGCAAGAATTGACGGGTGCGATCATACCAGCACTAATGCACCGGATCCCATCAGAACTCCGCAGTTGAGCGTGCTTGGGCGAGAGTAGTACTAGGATGGGTGACCTCTTAGGAAGTCCTCTTGTTGCACCCCTCCAATTTTATATCTCATTTAATTTTTTTCCTTTTTTTTTATATCTCATTGTTTAACTAATTAGTTATTTATGAAATAAATCACTTGAAAAGTTATTTGGTCGAATTTAAATTCAAATTCGATGCGCAAGTGCGATAAGGGGTAGCCTTTATATAAACAGAATGTGCAAGAATTGATGGGTGCGATCATACCAGCACTAATGCACCGGATCCCATCAGAACTCTGCAGGTAAGCGTGCTTGGGCGAGAGTAGTACTAGGATGCGTGACCTCCTGCGAATTCGTCGTGTTGCATACCTCCTATTTTATATCTCATTTGATTTTTTTTTCCTTTTTTTTTATATCTCATCATTTAACTAATAAGTTATTTACGAAATAAATCACTTGAAATGTTATTTTCGCATATTTAAATTCCAGTTCAAGGCGCAAGTGTGATAAGGGGTAGCCTTTATATAAATAGAATATGCAAGAATTGACGGGTGCGATCATACCAGCACTAATGCACCGGATCCCATCAGAACTCTGCAGTTAAGCGTACCTGGGCGAGAGTAGTACTAGGATGGTTGACCTCCTGGGAATTCCTCATGTTGCACCCCTTTTATTTTATATCTCATGTTATTTCTTTTATATCTAATCATTTAACTAATTAGTTATTTACGAAATAAATCACTCGAAACGTTATTTAGTCGAATTTAAATTCAAATTCGAGGAGCAAGTGCGATAAGGGGTAGCCTTTATATAAATAGAATGCGCAAGAAATATGGGTGCTATCATACCAGCACTAATGCACCGGATCTCATCAGAACTCGTAATTAAGCGTGCTTAAGCGAGAGTAGTACTAGGATGGGTGACTTCTTGGGAAGTACTCGTGTTGCACCCCTCCAATTTTATATCTCATTTATTTCTTTTTTGTATCTCATCGTTTATCTAATTAGTTATTTACGAAATAATTCACTTGAAATTTATTTGGTCGAATTTAAATTCAAATTCGAGGCGCAAGTGCGATAAGGGGTAGCCTTTATATAAATAGAATGCGCAAGAATTGACAGGTGCGATCATACCAGCACTAATGCACTGAATCCTGTCAGATCTCCGCAGTTAAGCGTGCTTGGGCGAGGGTAGTACTAGGATAGGTGACTTCCTGGGAAGTCCTCGTATTGCACCCCTCCTATTTTATATATCATTTAATTTTTTTTGTATCTCATCGTTTATCTAATTAGTTATTTACGAAATAAATCACTCGAAACGTTATTTAGTCGAATTTAAATTTAAATTCGAGGCGCAAGTGCGATAAGGGGTAGCGTTTATATAAATAGAATGCACAAGAATTGGCGGGTGCTATCAAACTAGCATTAATGCACCCGATCCCATCAGAACTCCGCGGTTAAGCGTGCTTGGGCGAGAGTAGTACTAGGATTGGTGACCTTTTGGGAAGTCCTCGTGTTGCATCCCTCTTATTTTATATCTCATTTAATTGTTTTCTTTTTTTTATAACTCATCGCTTAACTAATTAGTTATTTACGAAATAAATCACTTGAAACATTATTTGGTCGTATTTAAATTCAAATTCGAGGCACAAGTGCTATAAGGGGTAGCCTTTATATAAATAGAATGCGCAAGAATTGACGGGTGCGATCATCCCAGCACCAATGCACCGGATCCCAACAGAACTCCGTAGTTAACCGTCCTTGGGCGAGAGTAGTACTAGGATGGGTGACCGCCTGGGAAGTCCTCGTGATGCACCCATCCTATTTTATATCTCAGTTATTTTATTTTATTTTTAATATCTCATTGTTTATCTAATTAGTTATTCACGAAATAAATCACTCGAAACGTTGTTTGGTTGAATTTAAATTCAGATTCGAAGAGCAAGTGCGAAAAGGAGTATCCTTTATATAAATATAATGCGGAAGAATTGACGGGTGTGATCATTCCAGCACTAATGCACCGGATCGCATCAGAACCCTACAGTTAAGGGTGCTTGAGCGAGAGAAGTATTAGGATGGGTCACTTCCGGGGAAGTCCTCGTGTTGCACCCCTCCTATTTTATATCTCATTTAATTTTTTTACATCTAATCGTTTAACTAATTAGCTATTTATGAAATAAATCACTCGAAAAGTTATTTGGTCGAATTTAAATTCAAATTCGAGGCGCAAGTGCCATAAGGGGTAGCCTTTATATAAATAGAATCCGCAAGAAATGACGGGTGCAATCATACCAGCACTAGTTCCCCGGATCTCATCAGAACACCGCAGTTAAGCGTGCTTAGGCGAGAGTAGTACTAGGATAGGTGACCTGTTGGGAAGTCCTCGTCTTGCACCCCTCCTATTTTATATCTCATTTATTTTTTTTATATCTCATCGTTTATCTGATTAGTTATTTACGAAATAAATCACTCGAAATTTATTTGGTCGAATTTAAATTCAAATTCGAGGCGTAAGTGCGATAAGGGGTAGCCTTTTATATAAATAGAATGTGAAAGAATTGACGGGTGCGATCATACCAGCACTAATTCACCAGATCCCATCAGAACTTCGCAGTAGAGCGTGCTTGGGCGAGAGTAGTACTAGGATGGGTGTCCTCTTAGGAAGTCCTCCTGTTGCACCCCTCCTATTTTATATCTCATTTATTTTTTTTCCTTTTTCTTTTATATATCATCATTTAACTAATTAGTTATTTACGAAATAAATCATTCGAAACGTTATTTGGTCGTACTTAAATTCAAATTCAAGGCGCAAGTACGATATGGGGTAGCCTTTATATAAATAGAATGCGCAAGAAAAGACAGGTGCAATCATCCCAGCACGAATGCACTGGATGCCATCAGAACTCCGCAGTTAAGCGTGCTTAGGCGAGAGTAGTACTAGGATAGGTGACCTGTTGGGAAGTCCTCGTCTTGCACCCCTCCTATTTTATATCTCATTTATTTTTTTTATATCTCATCGTTTATCTGATTAGTTATTTACGAAATAAATCACTCGAAATTTATTTGGTCAAATTTAAATTCAAATTCGAGGTGCAAGTGCGATAAGGGGTACCATTTATCTAAATAGAATGTGCAAGAATTGACGGACGTGATCATACCAGCACTAATTCACCAGATCCCATCAGAACTCCGCAGTAGAGCGTGCTTGGGCGAGTGTAGTACTAGGATGGGTGACCTCTTAGGAAGTCCTCCTGTTACACCCCTCCTATTTTATATCTCATTTATTTTTTTTCTTTTTTATATCTCATTTAATTTTTTTTATATCTCATCGTATATCTAATTAGTTATTTAGGAAATAAATCACTCGAAACGGTATTTGGTCAAATTTCAACTTAATTTCGAGGCGCAAGTGAAATAAGGGGTAGCCTTTATATAAATAGAATGCGCAAGAAATGGCAGGTGCGACCATACCAGCTCTAATGCACCGAATCTCATCAGAACTCCGCAGTGATGTGTACTTGGGCGAGAGTAGTACTAGGATGGGTGACATCCTGGGAAGTCCCCGTGTTGCAACTCTCCTATTTGATATCTCAGTTAAATTTTTTTTTATATCTCATCGTTTATCTAATTAGTTATTTACGAAATAAATTATTCGAAACGTTATTTGGTCGAATTTAATTTCAAATTCGAGGCGCAAGTGCGATAACTGGTAGCTTTTATATAAATAGAATACGCAAGAATTGTCGGGAGAGATCATACCAGCCCTAATGCACTCGATCCCATCAGAACTCCGCAGTTAGGCGTGCTTGGGCGAGAGTAGTACTAGGATGGGTGTCCTCTTGGGAAGTCTTTGTGTTGCGCCCATCCTATTTTATATATCATTTATTTTTTTTAATTTCTATTCGTTTAACTAATTAGTTGTTTACGAAATAAACCACTCGAAACGTTATGTGATCGAAATGAAATTCAAATTCGAGGTGCAAGTGTGATAAGGGGTAGCCTTTATATAAATAGAATGCGCTAGAATTGATGGGTGCGATTATACCAGCACTAATGCACCAGATCCCATCAGAACTCCACAATTAAGCGTGCTTGGGCAAGGGTAGTACAAGAATGGGTGACCTCCTGGGAAGTCCTCGTGTTGCACCCCTCCTATTTTATTTCTCATTTAAATATTTTTTTTATATCTCATAGTTCAACTAATTAGTTATTTACAAAATAAATCAGTCGAAACGTTATTTGGTCGTATTTAAATTCAAATTCGAGGCGCAAGTTCGATAAGGGGTAGCCTTTATATAAATATAATGCGCAAGAATTGACGGGTGCGATCATACAAGCACTAATGCACCGGATCTCATCAGAACTCCGTAGTTAAGCGTGCTTGGGCGAGAGTAGTACTAGGATGGGTGACCTCCTGGGAAGTCCTCGTGTTGCACCCCTCCAATTTTATATCTCATGTTATTTTTTTATATCTCATCCTTTAACTAATTAGTTATTTACGAAATAAATCACTCGAAACATTATTTAGTTGAATTTAAATTCAAATTTGAGGAGCAAGTGCGATAAGGGGTAGCCTTTATATAAATAGAATGCGCAAGAAATATGGGTGCTATCATTCCAGCACTAATGCACCGGATCTCATCATAACTCCGCAGTTAAGCGTGCTTAATCGAGAGTAGTACTAGGATGGGTGACCTCTTGGGAAGTACTCGTGTTGCACCCCTCCTATTTTAGATCTCATTTATTTGTTTTTTTTGTATCTCATCGTTTATCTAATTAGTTATGTACGAAATAAATCACTCGAAATTTATTTGGTCGAATTTAAATTCAAATGCGAGGCGCAAGTGCGATAAGTGGTAGCCTTTATATAAATAGAATGCGCAAGAATTGGCAGGTGCTACAAAACCAGCATTAATGCACCCGATCCCATCAGAACACCGCAGTTAAGCGTGCTTGGGCGAGAGTAGTACTAGGATGGGTGACCTCTTGGGAAGTCCTCGTCTTGCACCCATCCTATTTTAAATCTCAGTTATTTTAAAATTTTTTAATATCTCATCGTTTATCTAATTAGTTATTTACGAAATAAATCACTCGAAACGTTATTTGGTCAAATTTAAATTCAAAGTCGAGGTGCAAGTGCCATAAGGGGAAGCCTTTATATAAATAGAATGTGCAAGAATTGACGGGTGCGATCATACCAACACTAATGCACCGGATCCTATCAGATCTCCGCAGTTAAGCTTGCTTAGGCGAGGGTAGTACTAGGATGGGTGACTTCCTAGGAAGTCCTCGTTTTGCACCCCTCCTATTTTATATATCATTTTATTTTTTTTGTATCTCATCGTTTAACTAATTAGTTATTTACGAAATAAATCACTCGAAATGTTATTTAGTCGAATTTAAATTTACATTCGAGGCGCAAGTGCGATAAGGGGTAGCGTTTATATAAATAGAATGCGCAAGAATTGACGGGTGCTATCAAACTAGCATTAATGCACCCGATCACATCAGAAATGCTTGGGCGAGAGTAGTACTAGGATGCGTGACCTTCTGGGAAGTCCTTGTGTTGCATCCCTCTTATTTTATATCTCATTTAATTTTTTTCTTTTTTTTATATCTTATCGCTTAACTAATTAGTTATTTACGAAATAAATCACTCGAAACATTATTTGGTCGTATTTAAATTCAAATTCGAGGCACAAGTGCGATAAGGGGTAGCCTTTATATAAATAGAATGCGCAAGAATTGACGGGTGCGATCATCCCAGCACTAATGCACCGGATCCTATCAGAACTCCGCAGTTAAGCATACTTGGGTGAGAGTAGTACAAAGAAGGGTGGCCTCTTGGAAAGTCCTCGTGTTGCACCCTTCCTATGTTATATCTAATTTAATTTGTTTTCATATCTCATCGTGTAACTAATTAGTAAATTATGAAATTAATCACTTGAAACGTTATTTGGTAGAATTTAATTCAAATTCGAGGCACAAGTGCGATAAGGGGTAGCCTTTATATAAATAGAATGCGCAAGAATTGATGGGGGTGATCAAACCATCTTTAATGCACTCGATCTCATCAGAACTCTGCAGTTAACCGTGGTTGGGCGAGAATAGTACTAGGATGGGTGACCTCCTGGGAAGTCCTCGTGTTGCGCCCATCCTATTTTATATCTCAGTTATTTTATTTTATTTTTAATATCTCATTGTTTAACTAATTAGTTATTCACGAAATAAATCACTCGAAACGTTATTTGGTTGAATTTAAATTCAGATACGAGGCGCAAGTGCGATAAGGAGTATCGTTTATATAAATAGAATGCGGAAGAATTGACGGGTGCGATCATTCCAGCACTAATGCACCGGATCGCATCAGAACCCCACAGTTAAGCGTGCCTGAGCGAGAGAAGTATTAGGATGGGTGACCTCCTGGGAAGTCCTCGTGTTGTACCCCTCCTATTTTATATCTCATTTATTTTTTAATATCTAATCATTTACCTAATTAGCTATTTATGAAATAAATCACTCGAGGCGCAAGTGCGATAAGGGGTAGCCTTTATATAAATAGAATGCGCTAGAAATGACGGGTGCAATCAAACCAGCACTAGTGCGCTGGATCTCATCAGAACTTCGCAGTTAAGCGTGCTTAGGCGAGAGTAGTACTAGGATAGGTGACCTCTCGGGAAGGCCTTGTGTTGCACCCCTCCTATTTTATATCTCATTTATTTTTTTTATATCTCATCGTTTATCTGATTAGTTATTTATGAAATAAATCACTCGAAATTTATTCGGTCGAATTTAAATTCAAATTCGAGGCCAAGTGCGATAAAGGGTAGCTTTTATATAAATAGAATGTGCAAGAATTGACGGGTGCGATCATACCAGCACTAATTCACCGGATCCCATCAGAACTCCGCAGTAGAGCGTGCTTGGGTGAGAGTAGTACAAGGATGGGTGACCTCTTAGGAAGTCCTCCTGTTGCACCCCTCCTCTTTTATATCTCATTTTAATTTTTTTTTATATCTCATCGTTTAACTAATTAGTTACTTACGAAACAAATCACTCGAAACGTTTTTTGGTCTTATTTAAATTCAAATTCGAGGCGTAAGTTCGATAAGGCGTACCTTTATATAAATAGAATGCGCAAAAATTGACGGGTGCGATCATACCAACACTAATGCACCGGATCTCATCAGAACTCCGCAGTGAAGCCTGCTTGGGCGAGAGTAGTACTAGGATGGGTGACCTCCTGGGAAGTCCTCGTGTTGCACCTCTCCTATTTTATAACTCATTTAAAATTTTTTTTATATCTCATCATTTAACTAATTAGTTATTTACGAAATAAATCACTCGAAACGTTATTTGGTCGAATTTCAATTCAATTTCGAGGCGCAAGTGAAATAAGGTGTAGCCTTTATATAAATAGAATGCGCAAGGAATGACGGGTGCGACTGTACCAGCACTAATGCACCGGATCTCATTAGAACTCCGCAGTAAAGCGTGCTTGGGCGAGAGTAGTACTAGGATGGGTGACATCCTGGGAAGTCCCCGTGTTGCCCCTCTCCTATTTGATATCTCAGTTAATTTTTTTTATAACTCATCATTTATCTAATTAATTATTTACGAAATAAATCATTCGAAACGTTATTTGGTCGAATTTAAATTCAAATTTGAGGTGCAAGTGCAGTAAGTGGTAGCTTTTATATAAATAGAATGCGCAAGAATTGACGGGTGCGATCATACCAGCCCTAATGCACTCAATCCCATCAGAACTCCACAGTTAGGCGTGCTTGGGCGAGAGTAGTACTAGGATGGGTGACCTCCTGGGAAGTCCTCGTGTTGCGCCCATCCTATTTTATGTCATTTATTTTTTTAATATTTCTTCGTTTAACTAATTAGTTATTTTCGAAATAAATCACTCAAAACGTTATTTGGTCGAAATGAAATTCAAATTCGAGGCGCAAGTGTGATAAGGTGTAGCCCTTATATAAATAGAATGCGCAAGAATTGACGGGTGCGATTATACCAGCACTAATGCATCGGATCCCATCAGAACTCCACAATTAAGCGTGCTTGGGCGAGGGTAGTACAAGAATGGGTGACCTCCTAGGAAGTCCTCGTGTTGCACCCCTCCTATTTTATTTCTCATTTAAATATTTTTTTTATATCTCATCGTTTAACTAATTAGTTATTTACGAAATAAATCAGTCGAAACGTTATTTGGTCGTATTTAAATTCAAATTCGAGGCGCAAGTTCGATAAGGGGTAGCCTTTATATAAATAGAATGCGCGAGAATTGACAAGTGCGATCATACCAGCACTAATGCACCGGTTCTCGTTAGAACTCGGCAATTGAGCGTGCTTGGGCGAGAGTAGTACTAGGATGGGTGACCTTTTGGGAAGTCCTCCTATCGCACCCCTCCTATTTTATATCTCATTTAATTTTTTTCCTTTTTTTATATCTCATCATTTAACTAATTAGTTATTTACGAAATAAATCACTCGAAATGTTACTTGGTCGAATCTAAATTCAAATTCGAGGCGCAAGTGCGATAAGGTGCAACCTTTATATAAATAGAATGTGCAAGAATTATTAGGTACGATCATACCAGCACTAATGCACCGGATCCCATCAGAACTCTGCAGGTAAGCGTGCTTGGGCAAGAGTAGTACTAGGATGGGTGACCTCTTGGGAAGTCCTCGTGTTGCATCCCTCTTATTTTATATCTCATTTGTTTTTTTTTTCCTTTTTTTTGTATCTCATCGTTTAACTAATTAGTTATCTACGAAATAAATCACTCGAAATGTTATTTTGTCGTATTTAAATTCAAATTTGAGGCAGAAGTGCAGTAAGGGGTAGCCTTTGTATAAATAGAACGCGCAAGAATTGACAGGTGCGATCGTACCAGCACTAATGCACCGGATCCCATCAGAACTCTACAATTAAGCGTACCTTGGCAAGAGTAGTGCTAGGAGGGGTGACCTCCTGGGAAGTCCTCGTGTTGCACCCCTTCTATTTTATATCTTATATAATTTTTTTATATCTAATCGTTTAACTAATTAGTTATTTTCGAAATAAATCACTCGAAACATTATTGGGTCGTATTTAAATTCAAATTCGAGGCGCAAGTGTGATAAGTGGTAGCCTTTATATAAATAGAATGCGTAAGAAGTAACAGGTGCGATTATACCAGCACGAATGCACCGAATCCCATAAGAATTCCGTAGGTAAGCGTGCTTGGGCGAGAGTAGTACTATGATGGGTAACCTCCTGGGAAGTCCTCGTGTTGCATCCCTCTTATTTTATTTCTTATTTAATTTTTTTTCCTTTTTTTCTATATCTCATTGTTTAACTAATTAGTTATTTACGAAATAAATCACTCGAAACATTATTTGATCATATTTAAATTCAAATTCGAAACGCAAGTGCAATAAGGGGTAGCCTTTATATAAATAGACTGGAGGAATTGACGAGTGCGATCATACCAGCGTTAATGCACCGGATCCCATCAGAACTTCGTAGCTAAGCGTGCTTGGGTGAGAGTAGTACTAGGATGGGTGACCTCCTGGGAATTCCTCGTGTTGCACCCCTCCTATTTTATATCTCATTTAATTTTTTCCTTTTTTTTTATCTCATCATTTAACTAATTATTTATTTACGAAATAAATCACTCGAAACATTATTTGGTCGTATGTAAATTCAAATTCGAGGCACTGGTGCGATAATGGGTAGCCTTTATATAAATAGAATTTGCAAGAATTGACGGGTGCGATCATACCAGCACTAATGCATCGTATCTCATCAGAAGTTCGCAGTTGAGCGTGCTTGGGTGAGAGTAGTACTAGGATGGGTGACCTCCTGGGAAGTCCTCGTGTTGCACCCCTCCTATTTTATATCTCATTTAATTTTTTTCCTTTTTTTTATATCTAATCGTTTAACTGATTAGTTATTTACGAAATAAATCACTCGAAACGTTAGTTGGTCGTAATTAAATTCAAATTCCAGGCGCAAGTTCGATAAGGGGTAGCCTTTATATAAATAGAATGCGCAAGAAATGACCGGTGCAATCATACCAGCACTAATGCACCAGATCTCATCAGAACTCCGCAGTGAATCGTGCTTGGGCGAGAGTAGTACTAGGATGGGTTACCTCCTAGGAAGTCCTCGTGTTGCACCTCTCCTATTTTATATCTCATTTAAATTTTTTTATATCTCATCGTTTAACTAATTAGTTATTTACGAAATAAATCACTCGAAACGTTATTTGGTCGAATTTCAATTCAATTTTGAGGCGCAAAGTGAAATAAGGGGTAGCCTTTATATAAATAGAATGCGCAAGAAATGACTGGTGCGACCATACCAGCACTAATGCACTGGATCTCATTAGAACTCCGCAGTGAAGCGTACTTGGGCGAGAGTAGTACTAGGATGGGTGACATCCTGAGAAGTCCCCGTGTTGCACCTCTCCTATTTGATATCTCAGTTAAAATTTTTTTATGTCTCATCGTTTATCTAATTAGTTATTTACGAAATAAATCATTCGAAACGTTATTTGGTCGAATTTAAATTCAAATTCGAGGTGCAAGTGCGATAAGTGGTAGCTTTTATATAAATAGAATGAGCAAGAATTGTCGGGTGCGATCATACCAGCCCTAATGCAGTCGATCCCATCTGAACTCCGCAGTTAGGCGTGCTTGGGCGAGAGTAGTACTAGGATGGGTGACCTCCTGGGAAGTCCTCGTGTTGCGCCCATCCAATTTTATATGTCATTTTTTTAATATCTCTTCGTTTAACTAATTAGTTGTTTACGAAATAAACCACTCGAAACGTTATTTGGTCAAATTGAAATTCAAATTCGAGGCGCAAGTGTGATAAGGGGTAGCCTTTATATAAATAGAATGCGCTAGAATTGACGGGTGCGATTATACCAGCACTAATGCACCGGATCCCATCAGAACTGCACAATTAAGCGTGGTTGGGCGAGGGTAGTACAAGAATGGGTGACCTCCTGGGAAGTCCTCGTGTTGCACCCCTCCTATTTTATCTCTCATTTAAATATTTTTTTATAACTCATCATTCAACTAATTAGTTATTTACGAAATAAATCAGTCGAAACGTTATTTGGTCGTATTTAAATTCAAATTTGAGGCGCAAGTGTGATAAGGTGCAGCCTTTATATAAATAGAATGTGCAAGAATTAAGGGGTGCGATCATACCAGCACTAATGCACCGGATCCCATCAGAACTCTGCAGGTAATCGTGCTTGGGCAAGAGTAGTACTAGGATGGGTAACCTCCTGGGAAGTCCTTGTGTTGCATCCCTCTTATTTTATATCTCATTTGATTTATTTTCCTTTTTTTTTATATCTCATCGTTTAACTAATTAGTTATTTACGAAATAAAACACTCGAAATGTTATTTTGTCGTATTTAAATTCAAATTCGAGGCACAAGTGCGATAAGGGGTAGCCTTTATAAAAATAGAATGCGCAAGAATTGATGGGTGCGATCATACCAGCACTAATGCACCGGATCCCATCAGAACTCCGCAGTTAAGCGTACCTGGGCAAGAGTAGTGGTAGTATGGGTGACCTCATTGGAATTCCTCGTGTTGCACCCCTCCTATTTTATATCGTATATAATTTTATTTATATGTAATCGTTTAACTAATTAGTTATTTTCGAAATAAATCACTCGGAACGTTATTTGGTCGTATTTAAATTCAAATTCGAGGCGCAAGTGCAATAAGTGGTAGCCTTTATATAAATAGAATGCGTAAGAATTAAAAGGTGTGATCATACCAGCACTAATGCACCGAATCCCATCAGAACTCCGCAGGTAAGCGTGCTTGGGCGAGAGTAGTACTAGGATGGGTGACCTCCTGGGAAGTCCTCGTGTTGCATCCCTCTTATTTTATATTTCATTTAATTTTTTTCCTTTTTTTATATCTCATCGTTCAACTAATTAGTTATTTACGAAATAAATCAATCGAAACGTTATTTGGTCGAATTTAAATTCAAATTCGAGGCGCAAGTTCGATAAGCGGTAGCCTTTATATAAGTAGAATGCGCAGGAATTGACGGGTACGATCATACCAGGACTAATGCACCGGATCCCATCAGAACTTAGCAACTAAGCGTGCTTGGGCGTGAGTAGTACTAGAATGGGTGACCTCCTGGGTATTCCTCGTGTTGCACCCCTCCTATTTTCTATCTCATTTAATTTTTTTCCTTTTTTTTATATCTCATCGTTTAACTAATTAGTTATTTACGAAATAAATCACTCAAAATGTTATTTGGTCGTATGTAAATTAAAATTCGAGGCACAGGTGCGATAATGGGTAGCGTTTATATAAATAGAATGCTAAGAATTGTGGTGCGATCATACCAAGACTAATGCACCGGAGCCCATCGAACTCCATGATTAAGCATGCTTGGGCGAGAGTAGTACTAGGATGGGTGACCTCCTGGGAAGTCCTCGTGTTGCCCCCCTCCTATATTATATCTCATGTAGTTTTTTTTATATCTCATCGTTTAACTAATTAGTTATTTATGAAATAAAGCACTTGAAACATTATTTAGTTGAATTTAAATTCAAATTCGAGGCGCAAGTGCGATAAGAGGTAGCCTATATATAAATAGAATGTGCAAGAAATGACAGGTGCTATCATACCAGCACTACTGTACCGGATCTCATCAGAACTCCGCAGCTAAGCGTGCTTAGGCGAGAGTAGCACTAGGATAGGTGACCTCTTGGGAAGTCCTCATGTTGCACCCCTCCTATTTTATAGCTCATATAATTTTTTTATATCTTATCGTTTAACTAATTAGTTATTTACGAAATAAATCACTCGAAACGTTATTTGGTAGAATTTAAATTCAAATTTGAGGTGCAAGTGCGAAAAAGGGTAGCCTTTACTTAAATCGAACGTGCAAGAATTGATGGGTGCGATCATACCAGCACTAATGAACCGGATCCGATCAGAACTCCGCAGTCAAGTGGGCTTGGGCGAGAGTAGTACTAGGATGGGTGACCTATTGGGAAATCCTCGTGTTATACCCTTCCTATTTTATATCTAATGTAATTTTTTTTATATCTCATCGTTTAACTAATTAGTTATTTATGAAATAAATCACTCGAAACGTTATTTGGTCGAATTTAATTTCAAATTCGAGGCGCAAGAGCGATATGGGGTAGCCTTTATATAAATAGAATGCGTAAGAATTGACGGGTGCGATCATACCAGCACTAATGCACTGGATCCCATCAGAACTTCGCAGCTAAGCGTGCTTGGGCGAGAGTAGTACTAGGATGGGTGACCTCCTGGGAATTCCTCGTGTTACACCCCTTCTATTTTCTATCTCATTTAATTTTTTTCTTTTTTTTTATATCTCATCGTTTAACTAATTAGTTATTTACGAAATAAATCACTCGATATGTTATTTGGTCGTATGTAAATTCAAATTCGAGGCACAGGTGCAATAATGGGTAGCCTTTATACAAACAGAATGAGCAAGAATTGACGGGTGCGATCATACCAGCACTAATGCACTGGATCCCATCAGAACTCCGCAGAGAAGCGTGCTTCGGCGAGAGTAGCGCTAGGATGGGTGACCTATTGGGAAATTCTCGTGTTGCACCCCCTGTTTTATATCTAATGTAATTTTTTTTATATCTTATCGTTCAAATAATTAGTTATTTACGAAATAAATCACTCGAAACGTTATTTAATCGTATTTAAATTCAAATTCGAGGCGCAAGTGCGATAAGGGGTAACCTTTATATTAATAGAATGCGTAGGAATTGACCGGTGCGATCATACCAGCACTAATGCATCAGATCCCATCAGAACTTCGCAGCAAAGCGTGCTTGGGCGAGAGTAGTACTAGGATGGTTGACCTCCTTGGAATTCCTCATGTTGCACCCCTCCAATTTTCTATCTCATTTAATTTTTTTCCTTTTTTTTATATCTCATCGTTTAACTAATTAGTTATTTATGAAATAAATCACTTGAAACGTTATTTGGTCGTATGTAAATTCAAATTCAAGGCACAGGTGCAATAATGGGTAGCCTTTATATAAACAGAATGCGCAAGAATTTACGGGTACGATCATACCAGCACTAATGCACCGGATCCCATCAGAACTCCGCAGAGAAGCGTGCTTCGGCGAGAGTAGTGCTAGGATGGGTGACCTGTTGGGAAATCCTCGTGTTGCACCCCCTGTTTTATATCTAATGTAATTTTTTTTATATCTCATCGTTTAACTAATTAGTTATTTACGAAATAAATCACTCGAAACGTTATTTGGTCAAAATTAAATTCAAATTCGAGGCGCAAGTGCGATACGGGGTAACCTTTATATAAATAGAATGCACAAGAATTGACGGGTCCGATCATACCAGCACTAATGCACCGGATCCCATCAGAACTCTACAGAGAAGCGTGCTTCGGCGAGAGTAGTGCTAGGATGGGTGACCTGTTGGGAAATCCTCGTGTTGCACCCCCTGTTTTATATCTAATGTAAATTTTTTTATATCTCATCATTTAACTAATTAGTTATTTACGAAATAAATCACTCGAAACGTTATTTGGTCGAATTTAAATTCAAATTCGAGGTACAAGTGCGATAAGGGGTAGCCTTTATCTAAATAGAATGTACAAGAATTGACGGGCGCGATCATACCAGTACTAATTCACCAGATCCCATCAGAACTTCGCAGTCAAGCGGGCTTGGGTGAGAGTAGTACTAGGATGGGTGACCTATTGGGAAATCCTCGTGTTATACCCCTCCTATTTTATATCTAATGTAATTTTTTTTATATCTCATCATTTAACTAATTAGTTATTTATAAAATAAATTACTCGAAACATTATTTGGTCGAATTTAAATTCAAATTCGAGGCACAAGTGCGATATGGGGTAGCCTTTATATATATAGAATGCGTAAGAATTGACGGGTGCGATCATACCTGCACTAATACACCGGATCCCATCAGAACTCTGCAGTTAAGTGGGCTTGGACGAGAGTAGTACTAGGATGGGTGACCTCCTGGGAAGTCCTCGTGTTGCACCCTTCCTATTTTATATCTCATGTAATTTTTTTTATATATATATCTCATCGTTTAACTAATTAGTCATTTACGAAATAAATCATTCGAAACGTTATTTTGTCGAATTTAAATTCAAATTCGAGGCGCAAGTGCGATCAGGGGTAACCTTTATGTAAATAGAATGCGCAAGTTTTAACGGGTGCGATCATAGCAGTACTAATGCTCCGGATCCCATCAGAACTCCGCAGTTAATCGCGCTTAGGCGAGAGTAGTACTAGGAAGGGTGACCTCCTGGGAAGTCCTCGTGTTGTACCCCTCATATTTTATATCTCATGTAATTTTTTTTATATCTCATCGTTTAACTAATTAGTTATTTACGAAATGAATCACTCGAAATGTTATTTGGTCGAATTTAAATTCAAATTCGAGGCACAAGTGGGATAATGGGTAGCCTTATATAAATAGAATGCGCAAGAGTTGATGGGTGCGATCATACCAGCACTAATACACCGGATCCAATTAAAACACCGCAATTAAGCGTGCTTGGTTGAGAGTAGTATTAGGATGGGTGACCTCTTGGGAAGTCCCCTTGTTGCACGCCTCCTATTTTATATCTCATGTTACTTTCTTTTTATATATCTCATCGTTTAACTAATTAGTTATTTACGAAATAAATCACTCGAAACGTTATTTGTTCGAATTTAAATTCAAATTCGAGGCGCAAGGGTGATAAGGGGAAGCCTTTATATAAATAGAATGCGTAAGAATTGACGGGTGCGATCATACCAGCACTAATGCAACGAATCCCATCAGAACTCCGCAAGTAAGCGTGCTTGGGCGAGAGTTTCTAGGATGGGTGACCTCCTGGGAAGTCCTCGTGTTGTACCCCTCCTATTTTATAACTCATGTATTTTTTTATATATTTTATTGTTTAACTAATTAGTTATTGACAAAATAAATCACTCGAAATGTTATTTTGTCAAATTTAAATTCAAATTTGAGGCGCAAGTGCGATAAGGGGTAGCCTTTATATAAATGGAATGCGCAAGAATTGGCGGGTGCGATCATACTAGCACTAATGTATTAGATCCCATCAGAACTCTGCAATCAAGCGTGTTTCGGCGAGAGTAGTACGAGGATGGGTGACCTCCTGGAAGTCTTTGTGTTGCACCCTCCCATTATATATCTCATGTAATTGGTTTTTTTATATCTCATAGTTTAACTAATTAGTTAGTTACGAAATAAATCACTCGAAATGTTATTTGGTCGAATTTAAATTCAAATTTGAGGGGCAAGTGCGATAAGGGGTAGCCTTAATATAAATAGAATGAGCAAGAATTGACGGGTGCGATCATACCGGCACTAATGGACCGGATCTCATCAGAACTCCGCAGTTCAGTGTGCTTGGGCGAGCGTAGTACTAGGATAGGTGACCCCCTGGGAAGTCCTCGTGTTGTACCCCTCCTATTTTATATCTCATTTAATTTTTTCTTATTTTTATATCTCATCGTTTAACTAATTAGTTATTTACGAAATAAATCACTGGAAACGTTATTTGGCTGAATTTAAATTCAAATTCGAGGCGCAAGTGTGATAAGGGGTAGCCTTTATATAAATAGAATGCACAAGAATTGACGGGTGCGATCATACCAGCACTAATGCACCTGATCCCATAAGAACTCCGCAGTTAAGCAGGCTTGGGCGAGAGTAGTACTAGGATGGGTGACCTCTTGGGAAGTCCTCGTGTTGCACCCCTCGTATTTTATATCTCATGAAATTTTTTTATATATCTCATCGTTTAACTAATTAGTTATTTACGAAATAAATCACTCAAAATGTTATTTTGTCGAATTGAAATTCAAATTCGAGGCGCAAGTGCGATAAGGGGTTTATATAAATAGAATACGCAAAAATTGACGAGTGCGATCATACCAGCTTTAATGCACCGGATCCCATCAGAACTCCGTAGTTAATTGTGCTAGGGTGAGAGTAGTACTAGGATGGGTGACCTCGTAGGAAGTCCTCGTGTTGTAGCTGTAACACCCCGTACCCGAGACTGTTTTCGGAGTCGAACACGAGGTGTTAACGGACTTAATTCATTAATTAAACAGCTCATACAATTCATTTTAAAAATTTCCAGACAAGCTGGCTAACTGCATCACAGTCGCTTTAAAAATCATATCTCGAGTTATGAAACTCGAAATCCAATTCCATAAATTTTTCCTGAAACTAGACTCATATATATATCTACTAATTTTTTTCTAGAATTTTTGGTTGGGCCAATTAGTACAGTTTATTAGTTAAAGTCTCCCCTGTTTCAGGGTTCAACTACTCTGACCTCAGTGTATTACGAATCAGATATCTCCCTGTACAGAGCTTCAATGACTATGCCGTTTATCTCTAATAAAACTAGACTCAATAAGGAATCTATACATATAAAGAATGACTTCTAATTATCTTTGTAAAATTTATGGTGAATTTCCAAATTCAGAACAGGGGATCCAGAAATCTCTCTGGCCCTGTTTCACAAAAATTTAAACATCTCATAAAATATAGCTCATATACCTATTTCGCTTATTCCATATGAAAATAGACTCATCAAGCTTCGATTCCATAACTTATTCATTATTTAATTCCATTTCTACTATTTTTAGTGATTTTTCAAACTCACGTCACTGCTGCTGTCTGAATCTATTTTATGGTAAATTTTACCTATTTCATGGTTTCCATGGATTAGCTAGCAATTTGACATACATAATACCAAATATGATCATGATTAGCCATTCCAATGGCTAATCATTACCAAGCATTTCTATTTCCATACCACTCAATAACCATATCATAAGACCATACATATAAAATGATTATAATGCTATACATGCCATACTCAAAATATACAAGCCATTATGCCAAGATGGTATACGGATAGTGTGAGCGTGCCTCCGACCGCTTCCGATTTCCGAGCTGGCTTGTCAACACTACAAGGAATGAAAAGGAGGAGTAAGCATAAATGCTTAGTAAGCTCACATGCAAATAGCAAGTAACATAACCATATAAGCAAACATAAAACATCATTTGCATAATCATCACCAAGACATTCATATCACCTTTTCATTTATCATCTTACCATATTGTTGTTATATCGAGTTTTCAACCCGAGGGTTAAGTACATACCTGCTCAAAGTATCCATTTCACAACACTTACCAATACGTCCCTTTCATCTTGAGTATTCCTCCATTTGAGTAGAACTTTACCCGTTGAACACATCGAATATAATTCGGATACATGGAAAGTTTGCACATAAGTGCCACATATGTAGCCAAGCTACCATGTAACCCGCCCATAAGTGAACTCGGACTCAACTCAACGAGCTCGGGCGTTCGCATCCATAAGTGAACTCGGACTCAACTCAACGAGTTCGGATGCCTAGTTACATCTCACGAACTCGGACTCAACTCAACGAGTTGGGACTCGCATCCATAAGTGAACTCGGACTCAACTCAACAAGTTCGGATGCCCAAATATCCCAAATGACATGTCACTTGTATCCTAATCCATTCCTAAGGTTCAACGGGACCTTTTTCCCAATCATGTGTCTCAACCATCTTCTACGGAATGCCGATACCGATACTCGGTAGTATTTCATATTTTCCAAGTATATCACATAATTTGACATATTATCAAACAATTATCACAAGTATAATATTTCATAATAATTATCATATCATTTAAAAAACATTAAAACATTTAAAATAATAACTATGTTACCAACATTTACATATGAACTTACCTCGTATGCGAAAATGGCTATTTTTACCATTTCGTCCACAACTTGGTATTTTCCCCATTTTAGCCCGAATTTCAGTTTTCCTTGCTAATCGAGCTTGGAAGCTTGAAAAACCCTAGCCATGGTTTCTCCTTGCTATATTCGGCCATGGGGTTGAAGATGAGCAAAATTGGCTTTTAATTTTGTATTTTAATTCATTTTACCCCTAAATGACCAAAATGCCCTTACTACTAAACTTTCCAAAATTCCTTCCATGTCCTAATTTTTGTCCATAGACTTAGAAATTGGTAAAATTACTCTTTAAGGACCTCTAATTAATAATCTAATTCAATTTTATGCAAAATACTTCTAGAACACAAGTTTTGCAATTTATTCAATTTAGTCCCAAATTTCAAATTAAGCACTTTATGCATAAAATTTCTTCACGAAATTTTCACACAATCATGCAATCATATCATAGACCTTAAAATAATCATAAAATAATTATTTCTATCTCGGATTTTGTGGTCACGAAACCACTATTCCGACTAGGCCCAAAATCGGGATATTACAACTCTCCCCCTTCGAGGATTTTCGCCCTGAAAATCTTACCGTAAAAGTGGTCTTCACTTTTAATCTCATATTTGGTGTCAAGAACTTGCACTTAGACTGCACTCCAATACATCTCTTCAATTTCTCATATGATCTAAAAGCTTACGGTCTCAAGTCTCAACTGTTCTTAAATTTTCAACCCTTCTCAATTTCCCATGATATCATGACATAAAACCCGAATCTCAACTTGATTTAATGGAGACCGAATTCCAAGAAATCCAACAATCAAAGAGACACGAAATTCCATGAATCGATGAGTAGGAATTCATTCAATACAGATGTGATTTATAGATCTCGCCAAACATTTAACAATAGGATACATCACATTTTCCTCTTTCCGCCATAGAAATAATTCGATATGGCCTCAAGAATAATCCTTCTCATTTCCATCCCAATATCAACATTGACAAGGATAATTTTGATAGATCCCAATGCTCGGCTTTAACCCCTTTAACAACTCCGATTTTATGTAACATCGGATGCTCTAAACTATCACATTACCTCACCGTCTTGAAACACATCACAATTCATACAACAATACATTCTTGAAAGTCGAAGTCTTTGCTCAATGTAGACTAGTCTAGTTCGACGCTTGGTTACCAATATTCTCATCTATCCGAACTCTCTCAACATGTAATAAACTTTTAGCTTTCACAAGATGGAAACCTTATCATTCGTAGTGACTTAAACTAATATTCAACTCTTTCTAATAAATATACACTTCTCGTTCAAACTATTTACTCTTTTATACGTACAAAATGAAATTCTATTATCGACTTGGGAAAATAATCGACATAATTGTCACATGAAATCTTTCAAATAAATAATTTACCATACCGACTAAAACTCACGCTTTTATCACCTATGCCTTTATCGATGTCAAATCCTTACACGTAAATTAGAAAAATCCCAATACTAAAATCACCACATTACCAAGATCAAATTAGAAGTATAGTCATATTTGACATGATTATCACGAAGTGAAGAACGACTTGAACATGAGTCATAATTGACAAATTATGGAACAAAGATAACAAGAAAACCGAATAAAGAAATCCAAGATAGAGAAACCCGAATAAAGAAATCCGAATAAAGAGATCCGGGATAAAGAAACCCAAGATACGATACTATGCCGAGAATCGAAAACCAAATTCATAGAGAAAATACGAATATACGATAATTCTTCAAAGAAAGAAAGTCCAAAAGAAAACATTATTTAATCCCATGAAATCAAATATAACAAGATCAATATATCTTCCTATACATATATATCGATGAAGCATCAAGTAGAAGAAAGCAGAATCATAATATCATATGAATTCTCTCATCAATTCTTATCGACAAAATGAAATAGAATACCCGATGAAATAGAGCAATATAAATTATAGACCGGTCGGACTACCAATGCTTTCATCCAACACCGAATTAGAAGACATTCCCATATAACAAGAATTTCTTCAAGATCAATAGCCATAGAAATATTTCGAGAACGGGTGAACACATAGAACATCTCAAAAGAGATCGCTAAATCTGTCCGGTCATAATCTGTCACACTCGGATAATTCACATTTGAAATATCATTTCCCCAACTAGTTCTCGCCGTCACAAATTTTATATTAAACCATTCACTAAAAAGGCCAATTCGAATAAATTTCGATTTACACTTTTCTCGACCTTGCACTTGAGTAATTCGATTTACCAAGGAGAATTCCTTTTCTAACTAGGACAATGCATAACTCCAATAATTTTTACGTCAATCCGATACTTTCTCGCTCGACTTTACTTATCAGCTCATTTTCAATCTCGAATCATACTTATAATTATTCTATCTTTGAACTCTTTGGGTTCTCAACCGAAACTTATTCAATACAAATCTCATGAAATTCCATTATAAGTACCACTTTGGTAAGGGGAGGGTTGTAGGACCTCGACTCGACTTTCTTATACATACACATATGACACAACTTCCATCATCATAGTAACATCATCAAAATCATGTCATTCATTCATGTTGGCTTACACCAATTTTCCTATTGTCCCATTTAGACAATATACTTATGCATACATTCTATGTTTTCTAGACGACTTTACTTATCCATTCAATTAATTAAATTAATTCATGCTCATGACATTATATAAGGCCAAACAAACATAGATATTTGCATCACAATCACAACTTTCATTTCGTGCATCATCATGTACATATCATTACAATCATATAATTCAGTCCAACAATTTAACATAGATAAGTTCATTTCATTATAATCCTTTACCTCATAAAATTATATACCATTAACATTCATCAACATTCGACATCCAATCAAGACAAGGACATTTTCATTCAGTATCATAATATTATGACCTTTATTCATACCTCTACTACTTTCTATTTATTCCGTTCATCTTATCAAGTAAGCCACATACACTACATCATATGAGCATTAAGCAAATATGAATATTTATCACAACATGAACTTTCATCTCACATATTATCACATATGTATCATAAACCTTTATTCATACTTTTCGAACCGAGACTTATCATAATCATAATTTTACTCAAATACCTTTACTTAACATTGAACATGGTTGGCGCAGCTCGGTTGGAGAGTACCTGCCTAAATAAGACGGTACTTATACGCGTCGGAAGACATCACACTATCACGCATCGCTGGCATGTATAGCTAAACTTTTACACATGCTAGGTTAGTCCGAGAACCGACTAAACCTGCTCGATACCACTAAATGTAACACCCGCACGAGACTGTTTTGAGTCGAACATGAGGTGTTAACGGACTTAATTCATTAATTAAACAGCTCATACAATTCATTTTAAAATTTCCAGACAAGCTGGCTAACTGCATCACAGTCGCTTTAAAAATCATATCTCGAGTTACGAAACTCAAATCCAATTCCGTAAATTTTTCCTGAAACTAGACTCATATATATATCTACTAATTTTTTCTAGAATTTTGGTTGGGCCAATTAGTACAGTTTATTAGTTAAAGTCTCCCTGTTTCAGGGTTCAACTACTCTGACCTCAGTGTATTACGAATCAGATATCTCCCTGTACAGAGCTTCAATGACTATCCCGTTTATCTCTAATAAAACTAGACTCAATAAGGAATCTGTACATATAAAGAATGAATTCTAATTATCTTTGTAAAATTTATGGTGAATTTCCAAATTCAGAACAGGGGATCCAGAAATCTCTCTGGCCCTGTTTCACAAAAATTTAAACATCTCATAAAATATAGCTCATATACCTATTTCGCTTATTCCATATGAAAATAGACTCATCAAGCTTCGATTCCATAACTTATTCATTATTTAATTCCATTTCTACTATTTTAGTGATTTTTCAAACTCACGTCACTGCTGCTGTCTGAATCTATTTTATGGTAAATTTTACCTATTTCATGGTTTCCATGGATTAGCTAGCAATTTGACATACATAATACCAAATATGATCATGATTAGCCATTCCAATGGCTAATCATTACCAAGCATTTCTATTTCCATACCACTCAATAACCATATCATAAGACCATACATATAAAATGATTATAATGCTATACATGCCATACTCAAAATATACAAGCCATTATGCCAAGATGGTATACGGATAGTGTGGCGTGCCTCCGACCGCTTCCGATTTCCGAGCTGGCTTGTCAACACTACAAGGAATGAAAAGGAGGGAGTAAGCATAAATGCTTAGTAAGCTCACATGCAAATAGCAAGTAACATAACCATATAAGCAAACATAAAACATCATTTGCATAATCATCACCAAGACATTCATATCACCTTTTCATTTATCATCTTACCATATTGTTGTTATATCGAGTTTTCAACCCGAGGGTTAAGTACATACCTGTTCAAAGTATCCATTTCACAACACTTACCAATACGTCCCTTTCATCTTGAGTATTCCTCCATTTGAGTAGAACTTTACCCGTTGAACACATCGAATATAATTGGATACATGGAAAGTTTGCACATAAGTGCCACATATGTAGCCAAGCTACCATGTAACCCGCCCATAAGTGAACTCGGACTCAACTCAACGAGCTCGGGCGTTCAGATCCATAAGTGAACTCGGACTCAACTCAACGAGTTCGGATGCCTAGTTACATCTCACGAACTCGGACTCAACTCAATGAGTTGACGTCGCATCCATAAGTGAACTCGGACTCAACTCAACGAGTTCGGATGCCCAAATATCCCAAGTGACATGTCACTTGTATCCTAATCCATTCCTAAGGTTCAACGGACCTTTTTCCCAATCATGTGTCTCAACCATCTTCTACGGAATGCCGATACCGATACTCGGTAGTATTTCATATTTTCCAAGTATATCACATAATTTGACATATTATCAAACAATTATCACAAGTATAATATTTCATAATAATTATCATATCATTTAAAAAACATTAAAACATTTAAAATAATAACTATGTTACCAACATTTACATATGAACTTACCTCGTATGCTAAAATGGCTATTTTACCATTTCGTCCACAACTTGGTATTTTCCCCATTTTAGCCCGAATTTCGGTTTTCCTTGCTAATCGAGCTTGGAAGCTTGAAAACCCTAGCCATGGTTTCTCCTTGCTATATTCGCCATGGGGTTGAAGATGAGCAAAATTGGCTTTTAATTTTGTATTTTAATTCATTTTACCCTAAATGACCAAAATGCCCTTACTACTAAACTTTCCAAAATTCCTTCCATGTCCTAATTTTTGTCCATAGACTTAGAAATTGGTAAAATTACTCTTTAAGGACCTCTAATTAATAATCTAATTCAATTTTATGCAAAATACTTCTAGAACACAAGTTTTGCAATTTATTCAATTTAGTCCCAAATTTCAAATTAAGCACTTTATGCATAAAATTTCTTCACGAAATTTTCACACAATCATGCAATCATATCATAGACCTTAAAATAATCATAAAATAATTATTTCTATCTCGGATTTTGTGGTCACAAAACCACTATTCCGACTAGGCCCAAAATCAGGATATTACAGTAGCCCTCCAATTTTATATCTCATTTAATTTTTTAATTTTTTATATCTTATCATTTAACTAATTAGTTATTTACGTAATAAATCACTAGAAATGTTTTTTGGTCGAATTTAATTCAAATTCGAGGCACAAGTGTGATAAGGGGTAGCCTTTATATAAATAGAATGTACATGAATTGACGGGCGAGATCGCACTAGCACTAATGCAACGGATCCCATCGGAACTCCGCAGTTAAGCGTACTTGGGAGAGAGTAGTACTAGGATGGGTGACCTATTGGGAAATTCTCGTGTTGCAGCCCTCCTATTTTATATCTAATGTAATTTTTTTTTATATATATCTTCATTTAACTAATTAGTTGTTTACGAAATAAATCACTCGAAACGTTATTTAGTCTAATTTAAAATAAAATTCAAGGCACAAGTGCGATAAGGGGTAGCCTTTATATAATTAGAATGCGCAAGAATTGACGGGTGCAATCATACCAGTACTAATGCACCTGATCCCATAAGAACTCCGTAGTTAAGCAGGCTTGGGTGAGAGTAGTACTAGGATGGGTGACCTCTGGGAATTTGAGACTAGATATCTTAGTAAATTGAAGTGGGAAGTCCTCGTGTTGCACCCCTCATATTTTATATCTCATGTAATTTTTTTTATATATCTCATCGTTTAACTAATTAGTTATTTACGAAATAAATCACTCGAAACATTATTTTGTCGAATTTAAATTCAAATTCGAGGCGTAAGTGCGATAAGGGGAAACCTTTATATAAATAGAATGCGCAAGAATTGGTGGGTGCGATCGTACCAGCACTAAAGCACCAGATCTCATCAGAACTCCACAGTTCAGTGTGCTTGGGCGAGCGTAGTACTAGGATAGGTGACCTCCTGGGAAGTCCTCGTGTTACACCCCTCCTATTTTATATCTCATTTAATTTTTTCTTATTTTTATATCTCATCATTTAACTAATTAGTTATTTACGAATTAAATCAATCGAAACGTTATTTGGTCGAATTTAAATTCAAATTCGAGGCGCAAGTGTAATAAGGGGTAGCCTTTATATAAATAGAATGCACAAGAATTGACGGGTGCGATCATACCAGCACTAATGCACCTGATCCCATAAGAACTCTACAGTTAAGCAGGCTTGGGCGAGAGTAGTACTAGGATGGTTGACCTCCTGGGAAGTCCTCATGTTGCACTCTTCGTATTTTATATCTCATGTAATTTTTTTTATATATCTCATCGTTTAACTAATTAGTTATTTACGAAATAAATCACTCGAAATGTTATTTTGTCAAAATGAAATTCAAGTTCGAGGCGCGAGTGTGATAAGGGGCAACCTTTATATAAATAGAATGCGCAAAAATTGACGGGTGCGATCATACCAGCATTAATGCACCGGATCACATCAGAACTTCGCAGTTAAGTGTTCTAGGGCGAGAGTTGTACTAGGATGGGTGACCTCCTAGGAAGTCATCGTGTTGTAGCCCTCCTATTTTATATCTCATTTAATTTTTTTTTTATATCTCATCATTTAACTAATTAGTTATTTACAAAATAAATCACTCGAAACGTTATTTGGTAGAATTTAAATTCAAATTCGAGGCGCAAGTGTGATAAGGGGTAGCCTTTATATAAATAGAATGCATAAGAAATGACGGGTGCGATCGTACTAGCACTAATGCAACGGATCCCATTGGAACTCCACAGTTAAGCGTACTTGGGCGAGAGTAGTACTAGGATGGGTGTCCTATTGGGAAATTCTCGTGTTGCACCCCTCCTATTTTATATCTAATGTAATTTTTTTTATATATCTAATCGTTTAACTAATTAGTTATTTACGAAATAAATCACTCGAAACGTTATTTGGTCTAATTTAAAATCAAATTCGAGGCACAAGTGCGATAAGGGGTAGCCTTTATATAAATAGAATGCGCAAGAATTGACGGGTGCAATCATACCAGTACTAATGCACCTGATCCCATAAGAACTCCGTAGTTAAGCAGGCTTGGGTGAGAGTAGTACTAGGATGGGTGACCTCCTAGGAAGTCCTCGTGTTGCACCCGTCGTATTTTATATCTCATGTAAATTTTTTATATATCTCATTGTTTAACTAATTAGTTATTAACAAAATAAATCACTCGAAACGTTATTTGTTCGAATTTCAATTCAAATTCGAGGCGCAAGTGCGATAAGGGGTAGCCTTTATATAAATAGAATGCGCAAGAATTAATGGGTGCGATCATACCAGCACTAATGCATCGGTTCCCATTAGAACTCCGTAGTTAAGTGTGCTTGGGTGAGAGTAGTACTAGGATGGGTGAGAGTAGTTAAGTATTAGAATTAATGGGAATTCCTCGTGTTGTACCCCTCTTATTTTATATCTCATGTAATTTTTTTATATATCTCATCGTTTAACTAATTAGTTATTGACAAAATAAATCACTCGAAACGTTATTTGTTCAAATTTAAAGTCAAATTCGAGGCGCAAGTGCGATAAGGGGTAGCCTTTATATAAATAGAACTAACGCACCAGATCCCATCAGAACTCCGCAGAGAAGCGTGCGTGGGCAAGAGTAGTACTAGGATGGTGACCTCCTAGGAAGTCCTCGTGTTGCACCTCTCCTATTTTATATCTCATGTAATTTTTTTTATATATCTCATCGTTTAACTAATTAGTTATTGACGAAATAAATCACTCGAAACGTTATTTGGTCGAATTTAATTTCAAATTCGAGGCGCAAGTGCGATAACTTGTAGCTTTTATATAAATAGAATACGCAAGAATTGTCGGGAGCGATCATACCAGCACTAATGCATTGGATCCCATCAGAACGCTGCAGTCAAGCATGCTTGGGCGAGAGTAGTACTAGGATGGGTGACCTCCTGATCAGTCTACATGTTGCACCCCTCCTATTTTATATCTGAAGTTATTTTTTTTATATCTCATCGTTTAAGTAATTAATTATTTATGAAATAAATCACTCGAAACGTTATTTCGTCGAATTTATATTCAAATTCGAGGCGCAAGTGCGATAAGGGGTAGCCTTTATGTAAATAGAATGTGCAAGAATTAACGCGTGCGATCATACCAGCACTACTGCACCGGATCCCATCAGAACTCTGCAATTAAGCCTGCTTGGGCGAGAGTAGTACTAGGCTGGGTGACCTCCCTGGAAGTCCTTGTGTTGTACCCCTCCTAGTTTATATATCATGTAATTTTTTTTATATCTCATCGTTTAACTAATTAGTTATTTACGAAACAAATTACTCGAAATGTTATTTTGTCGAATTTAAATTCAAATTTGAGGTGCAAGTGCGATAAGGGATAGCCTTTATATAAATAGAATGCGCAAGAATTGACGGCTGTGATCATACCAGCACTAATGCACCGGATCCCATTAGAACTCCACAGTTAAGCGTGCTTGGGCGAGAGTGGTACTAGGAAAGGTGACCTCTTGGGAAGTTCTCGTGTTGGACCCCTCATATTTTATATCTCATGTAATTTTTTTTATATCACATTGGTTAACTAATTAGTTATTTACGAAATAAATCACTCGAAAAGTTATTTGTTCAAATGTAAATTCAAATTTGAAGCGCAAGTGTGATAAGGGGTGGCCTTTATATAAATAGAATGCGCGAGAATAGACAGGTGGGGTCATACCACCACTAATGCACCGGATCCCATCAAAACTCTGCAGTTAAGAGTGCTTAGGCGAGTGTAGTACAAGGATGGGTGACCTCCTAGGAAGTCCTCGTGTTGCACCCCTCCTATTTTTATATCTCATGTATTTTTTTTATATATCTCATCGTTTAACTAATTAGTTATTTACGAAATAAATCACTCGAATCGTTATTTAGCCGAATTTAAATTCAAATTCGAGGGGCAAGTGCGATAAGGGGTACCCTTTATATAAATAGAATGCGCAAGAATTGACGGGTGCGATCATATCAGCACAAATACACCGAATCCTATTAGAACTCTGCCGGTAAGTGTGCTTGGGCGAGAGTAGTACTAGGATTGGTGACCTACTGGGAAGTCCTCGTGTTGCATTCCTCCTTTTTTATATCTCATGTAATTTTTTTTTATATATCTCATCGTTTAACTAATTAGTTATTTACGAAATAAATCACTCGAAACTTTATTTAGCGGAATTTAAATTCAAATTCGAGGTGCAAGTGAGATAAGGGGTAGTCTTTATATAAATAGAATGCGCAAGAATTGACGGGTGCGATCATACCAGCACTAATGCCCCAGATCCCATCAAAACTCCGCAATTAAGGTGCTTGGGCGAGAGTAGTACTAGGATGGGTGACCTCTTGGGAAGTCCTCGTGTTGCACCTCTCCTATTGTATATCTCATTTAATTTTTTTTATATATCTCAGCGTTTAACTAATTAGTTATTTACAAAATAAATCACTCGAAACGTTATTTGGTCGAATTTAAATTCAAATTCGAGGCGCAAGTGCGATAAGGGGTAGCCTTTATACAAATAGAATGCACAAGAATTAACAGGTGTGATCATACCAGCACTACTGCACAGGATCCCATCAGAACTCTGCAATTAAGCGTGCTTGGGCAAGAGTAGTACTAGGATAGGTGACCTCCTTGGAACTCCTCGTGTTGCACCCCTCCTATTTTATATCTCATGTAATTTTTTTTATATCTCATCGTCTAACTAATTAGTTATTTTCAAAATAAATCACTTGAAACATTATTTGTTCGAATTTAAATTTAAATTCGACGCGCAAGTGCGATAAGAGGTAGCCTTTATATAAATAGAATGTTCAATATTTGACGGGTGCGATCATACCAGCACTAACGCACTGGATCCTATCAGAACTCCGCAGTGAAGCGTGCTTGGGCGAGAATAGTACTAGGATGGGTGACCTCCTCGGAAGTCCTTGTGTTACACCCCTCCTATTTTATATCTCATGTAATTTTTTTTATATATCTTATCGTTTAGCTAATTAGTTATTGATGAAATAAATCACTCGAAATGTTATTTGTTCGAATGTAAATTCAAATTCGAGGCGCAAGTGCGATAAGGGGTAGCCTCTATATAAATAGAACTAACGCAACGGATCCCATTAGAACTCCGCAGTTAAGGGTGATTGGGCGAGAGTAGTACTAGGATGGTGACCTCCTGGGAAGTCCTCGTGTTGCACCCCTCCTATTTTATATATCATGTAACTTTTTTTTATATATCTCATCGTTTAACTAATTAGTTATTAACGAAATAAATCACTCGAAACATTATTTGGTCAAATTTAAATTCAAATTCGAGGCGCAAGTGCGATAAAGGGTAGCCTTTATGTAAATAGAATGCGCAAGAATTAACACGTGCGATCATACCAGCACTACTGCACCGGATCCCATCAGAACTCTGCAATTAAACGTGCTTGGGCGAGAGTAGTACTAGGCTGGGTGACCTCCTGGGAAGTCCTCGTGTTGCACCCCTCCTAGTTTTTATCTCATGTAGTTTTTTTTTATATCTCATCGTTTAACTAATTAGTTATTTACAAAACAAATTACTCGAAATGTTATTTCGTAGAACTTAAATTCAAATTCGAGGCGCAAGTGCGATAAGGGGTAGCCTTTATATAAATAGAATGCGCAAGAATTGACGGTTGCGATCATACCAGCACTAATGCACCGGATCCCATTAGAACTCCACAGTTAAGCGTGCTTGGGTGAGAGTAGTACTAGGAAATGTGACCTCCTAGGAAATTCTCGTGTTGCACCCCTCCTATTTTATATCTCATGTAATTTTTTTATATCACATTGTTTAACTAATTAGTTATTTATGAAATAAATCACTCGAAAAGTTATTTGTTCGAATGTAAATTCAAAGTCGAGGTACAAGTGTGATAAGTGGTAGCCTTTATATAAATAGAATGCGCAAGAATAGACGGGTGGGGTCATACCAGCACTAATACATCGGATCCCATCAAAACTCCGCAGTTAAGTGTGCTTGGGCGAGTGTAGTACAAGGATGGGTAACCTCCTGGGAAGTTCTCCTGTTGCACCCCTTCCTATTTTTATATCTCATGTAATTTTTTTTATATATCTTATCGTTTAACTAATTAGTTATTTACGATATAAATCACTCGAAACGTTATTTTGCCGAATTTAAATTCAAATTTGAGGCGCAAGTGCGATAAGGGGTAGCCTTTATATAAATAGAATGCGCAACAATTGACGAGTGCGATCATATCAGCCCAAATGCACCGAATCCCATTAGAACTCTACCGGTAAGCGTGCTTGGGCGAGAGTAGTACTAGGATGGGTGACCTCCTAGGAAGTCCTCGTGTTGCACTCCTCCTTTTTTATATCTCATGTAATTTTTTTTATATCTCATCGTTTAACTAATTAGCTATTTACGAAATAAATCACTCGAAACGTTATTTGGACGAATTTAAATTCAAATTCGAGGCACAAGTGCGATAAGGGGTAGCCTTTATATAAACAGAATCCACAAGAATTGACGGGTACATTCATACCAGCACTAATGCACCGGATCCCATTAGAAGTCCGTAGTCAAGTGTGCTTGGGCGAGTGTAGTACTAGGATGGGTGACCTCCTGGGAAGTCCTCATGTTGCACCCCTCCTATTTTATATCTCATGTAATTTTTCTTTTATATCTCATCGTTTAACAAATTAGTTATTTACAAAATAAATCACTCAAAACGTTATTTGGTCGAATTTAAATTCAAATTCGAGGCGCAATTGCGATAAGGGGTAGCCTTTATACAAATAGAATGCGCAAGAATTAACAGGTGCGATCGTACCAGCACTACTGCACAGGATCCCATCAGAACTCTGCAATTAAGCGTGCTTGGGCAAGAGTAGTACTTGGATGGGTGACCTCCTGGGAAGTCCTCGTGTTGCACTCCTCCTATTTTATATCTCATATAACTTTTTTTATATCTCATCGTTTAACTAATTAGTTATGTAGAAAATAAATCACTCGAAACGTTATTTGGTTGATTTTGAATTCAAATTCGAGGCGCTAGTGCGATAAGGGGTAGCCTTTATATAAACAGAACGCACAAGAATTGGCGGGTGCGATAATACCAGCACTAATGAACTGGATCCCATCAGAACTCTGCAGTTAAGAGTGATTGGGCAAGAGTAGTACTAGGATGGGTGACCTTTTGGGAAGTCCTCGTGTTGCACCCCTCCTATTTTATAACTCATGTAAATTTTTTTTTATATCTCATCGTTTTACTAATTATTTATTTATGAAATAAATCACTCTAAACATTATTTGGTCGAATTTGAACTCAAATTCGAGGCGCAAGTGCGATAAGGGGTAGCCTTTATATAAATAGAATGCACAAGAATTGATGGGTGCGATCATACCAGTACTAATGCACCGGATCCTATCAGAACTCCGCAGCTAAGCGAGCTTGGGCGAGAGTAGTACTAGGATGGGTGACCTCCTGTGAAGTCCTCGTGTTGCACCCCGCCTATTTTATATCTCATGTAATTTTTTTAATATCTCATCGTTCAACTAATTAGTTATTTACGAAATAAATCACTCGAAACATTATTTAGTCGAATTTAAATTCAAATTCGAGGCGCCAGTGATAAGTGGTAGCCTTTATATAAATAGAATGCGCAAGAATTGACGGGTGCAATCATACCAACACTAATGCACCGGATCCCATCAGAACTCTACAGTTAAGCATGCATGGGTGACCTCATGGGAAGTCCTCATTTTAAATCACTCGAAATGTTATTTGGTCAAATTTGAATTCAAATTCAAGGTGCGAATACGATAAGGAGTAGCCTTTATATAAATAGAATCGCAAGAATTTGCGGGTGCGATCATACCAGTGCTAATGCACCAGATCCCATTAGAACTCTGTAGTTAAGCGTACTTGGGCGAGAGTAGTACTAGGATGGGTGACCTCCTGGAAAGTCCTCGTGTTGCACCTCTCCTATTTTATATCTCATGTAATTTTTTTTATACCTTATCGTTTAACTAGTTATTTATTTACGAAATAAATCACTCGAAACGTTATTTGGTCAAATTTGAATTCAAATTCGAGGCGCAAGTGCGATAAGTGGTATTCTTTATATAAATAGAATGCGCAAAAATTGACAGGTGCAATCGTACCAACACTAATGCACCGGATCCCATCAGAACTCTACAGTTAAGGGTGCTTGGGTGAGAGTAGTACTAGGATGGGTGACCTCCTGGGAAGTCCTTGTGTTGCACCCCTCCTATTTTATATCTCATGTAATTTTTTTTATATCTCATTGTTTAAGTAATTAGTTATTTACGAAATAAATCACTTGAAATGTTAGTTGGTCGAATTTGAATTCAAATTAGAGGCGCAAGTGCGATAAGGGGTAGCCTTTATATAAATAAAATGCGCTAGAATTGACGGGTGCGATCATACTAGTGCTAATGCTTCGGATCCGATCAGAACTCCGCAATTAAGCATGCCTAGGTGAGAGTATTTCTGGGATGGGTGACCTTCTAGAAAGTCCTCGTGTTGCACCCCTCCCATTTTATGCTTCATATAATTTTTTTAAACAAAATTTAACTAATTACTTATTAGTGATTTTCGAAATAAATCACTTAAAACATTATTTGGTCGAATTTGAATTCAAATTCGAAGCGGAAATTTGATAAGGAGTGGCCGTTATATAAATAGATTGCGTAGGAGTTGACGGGTGCAATCATACCAGCAGTAGTGCACCGGATCCAATCAAAACTCCCTAGATAAGCATGCCTGGGTGAGAGTAGTACTAGGAAGGGTGAATTATTTTTCGTTAAACATCGCTTAACTAATTAGTTATTTGTGTTTTACGAAATATATCACTTGAAACATTGTTTTGTCAAATTTGTATTAAAATTTGTAGCGCAAGTGCAATAAGGGGAAGCCTTCATATAAATAGAATGTGCACGAGTTGACGGGTGTGATTATACTAGTGCTAATGCTCCAGATCCCTCCAGAACTACGCAGTTAAGCGTGCTTGGGCGAGACTGGTACTAGGATGGGTGACCTCCTAGGAAGTCCTAGTGTTGCGCCCCTCCTATTTTATATTTCATGTAATTTTTTTCAAACATCGTTTAAGTAATTAGTTATTTACGAAATAAATCACTTGAATCGTTATTTGGTCAAATTTCAATTCAAATTCGAGGCGCAAGTGCGTTAAGGGGTAGCCCTAATATAAGTAGATTGCGTAAAAATTGACGGGTATGATCATACCTGCATTAATGCACCGGATCCCATCAGAACTCCACAGTTAAGCGTGCTCGGGCGAGAGTAGTACAAGTATGGGTAACCTCTTGGGAAGTCCTCGTGTTGCACCCCTCCCATTTTATATTTCGTGTAAATTTTTTTAAACATAGTTTAAGTAATTAGTTATTTGTGTTTTACAAAATATATCACTCGAAATGTTATTTCGTCGAATTTGAATTCAAATACGATGCGCAAGTGTGATGAGGGGTAGCCTTTATAAAAATATTATGCGATCAGTTGACGGGTGTGATCATACCCTTACTAATGCACCGGATCCCATCAGTACTCCGCAATTAAGCATGCTTGGGCGAGGATAGTACTGGGATGGGTGACCTCCTGGGAAGTCCTTGTGTTGCACCCCTCCTATTTTATGTTTCATGTAATTTTTTTCTTTAAACATCGTTTAACTAATTAGTTATTTTCGTTTTACGAAATAAATCACTTGAAATGTTATTTAGTCGAATTTGAATTCAAATTCAAGGCGCAAGTGCGATAAAGTGTAGCCTTTATATAAACAGAATGCGCAAGAACTGATGTGTGCGATCATACCAGTACTAATGCACCGGATCCCATCAAAAGTTTGCAATTAAGAGTGCTTGGGCGAGAGTTGTCTTTGGTTGGTTGACCTCCTGGGAAGTCCTCGTGTTGAACCCCTCCAATTTTATATTTCATGTAACTAATTAGTTATTTGTGTTTTACGAAACAAATCATTTGAAATGTTTTTTGGTCAAATTTGATTTCAAATTCTAGTTGCAAGTGCGATAAGGGGTAGCCTTTACAGAAATAGATTGCGTAAGAGTTGACGGGTGCAATCATACCAGCACAAATGCACCTGATCCCATCAGAACTTCGTAGTTAAGCATGCTTGGGCGAGAGTAGTACTAGGATGGGTGACCTCTTAGGAAGTGCTCGTGTTGCACCCTTCCCATTTTATATTTCATGTAATTTTTTTCTTTAAACATCGTTTAACTAATTAGTTATTTACATTTTACAAAATAAATATCTTGAAATGTTATTTGGTCAAATTTAATTTCAAATTCAAGGCGCAAGACCGATAAGGGGTAACCTATATATACATAGAATGCACAAGAATTGATGGGTGCGATTATACCAGCACTATTGTACCGAATCCCATCTGAACTGCCTAGTTAAGAGTGCTTGGGCAAGTGCGATAAGGGGTAGCCTTTATATAAACAGAATGCACAAGAACTGATGTGTTAGATCATACCAAAGCTAACGCACTAGATCCCATCAGAACTCCACAGTTAAGAGTGCTTGGGCGAGAGTTGTACTATGATGGGTGACCTCCTAGGAAATCCTCGTGTTGTACCCCTCCCATTTTCTATTTCATGTAAATTTTTTATAGTTTAACTAATTATCTATTTGCGTTTTACGAAATAAATCACTTGAAACGTTATTTGGTCGAATTTGAATTCAAATTCAAGGCGCAAGTTCGATAAGGGGTAGCCTTTATATAAATAGATTGCGCAAGAGTTGACGGGTGTGATCATACTAGCACTAATGGAATGGAGCCCATCAAAACTCCGTAGTTAAGCTTGCTCGGGCGAGAGTAATACTAGGATGGGTGACCTCCTGGGAGGTCCTCGTGCTGCACCCCTCCCATTTTATGTTTCCTATAATTTTTTTCTTTAAACATCGATTAACTAATTAATTTTTTGCGTTTTACGAAATAAAACACTTGAAACGTTATTTGGTCGAATTTGAATTCAAATTCAAGGCGCAAGTACGATATGGGATATCCTTTATATAAACAGAATGCACAAGAACTAATGGGTGAGATCATACGAACACTAATGCACCGGATCCCAGAGTTGTACTAGGATGGGTAACC
Source organism: Gossypium arboreum (assembly GCF_025698485.1). Taxonomy (NCBI): domain Eukaryota; kingdom Viridiplantae; phylum Streptophyta; class Magnoliopsida; order Malvales; family Malvaceae; genus Gossypium; species Gossypium arboreum. The sequence continues at coordinate 197,490 of NW_026440298.1, forward strand.
TCCTAGGAAGTTCTCGTGTTGCACCCCTCCCATTTTATATTTCGTGTAATTTTTTTTAAAACATAGTTTAACTAATTAGTTATTTTCATTTTACGAAATAAATCACTAGAAACGTTATTTGGTCGAATTTGAATTAAATTCAAAGCGCAAGTGCGATAAGGGGCAGCCTTCATATAAATAGAATGAACAAGAGTTGACTGGTGCGATGATACTAGCACTAATGCACCGGATCCCATCAGAACTCTGCAGTTAAGCATGCTCGGGCGAGAGTAGTACTAGGATGGTCGACCTCTTGGGATGTCCTCGTGTTGCACACCTCCCATTTTATGTTTCATGTAATTTTTTTCTTTAAACATTGTTTAACTAATTAGTTATTTGCGTTTTACGAAATAAATCACTTGAACTGTTATTTGGTCAAATTTGAATTCAAATTCAAGGCGCAAGTGCGATAAGGGTAGCCTTTATACGAAAAGAATGCCCAAGAACTGATGGGTGCCATCATACCGGCACTAATGCATCGGATCCCATCAGAACAATGCAGTTAAGAGTGCTTGGGCGAGAGTTGTATTAGGATGGGTGACCTTCTAGGAAGTCCTCGTGTTGCACCCCCCTAATTTATATTTCAAGTAGATTTTTTTTAAATATATTTTAACAAATTAGTTATTTACGTTTTACGAAAAAAATCACTTGAAACGGTATTTGGTAGAATTTGAATTCAAATTCGAGACGCATGTGCGATAAGGGGTAGCCTTTATATAAATAGAATGCGCAAGAGTTGATAAGTGTGATCATACCCTCAATAATGCACCGAATCCCATCAGAACTCCGCATTTAAGCATGCTTGGGCGAGAGTAGTACTAGAATGGGTGACATCCTGGAATGTCCTCGTGTTGCACCACTCCTATTTGATATTTGATGTAAGTTTTTTTAAACATTGTTTAACTAATTAGTTATTTGCGTTTTACGAAATAAATCACTTGAAACATTATTCGGTCGAATTTGAATTCAAATTCGAGGCGCAAGTGCAATAAGGTATAGCCTTTATATAAATAGAATTCGTAAAAGTTGACGGGTGTGACCATACCAGCTTTAATGCAGAGGATCCCATCAGAACTCTGCAGTTAATCGTGCTTGGGTAAGAGTCGTACTAGGATGGGTGACATCCTGGGAAGTCCTCGTGTTGCATCCCTCCCATTTTATTTTTCATGTAATTTTTTTCTTTAAACATCATTTAACTAATTAGTTATTTGCATTTTACGAAATAAATCACTTGAAACGTTATTTGGTCGAATTTGATATAAAATTCGTGGTACAGGTGCGATAAGGGGTAGCCTTCATATAAATAGAATGCGCAAGAGTTGACGGGCGTGATCATACCATCACTAATGCACCAGATCCCATCAGAACTCTGCAGTTAAGCGTATGCGGGCAAAAATAGTACTAGGATGGGTGACTTCCTAGGAAGTTTTTGTGTTGCACCCCTCCCGTTTTATATTTCATTGATTTTTTTCTTTAAACATCACTTAACTAATTAGTTTTTTGTGTTTTACGAAATATATCTCTCAAAACGTTGTTTTCTTGAATTCAAATTCAAATTCGAGGGGCAAGTGCGATAAAGAGAATCCTTTATATAAATAGAATGCGCTTGAGTTGCCGGGTGCGATTATACCAGTGCTAATGCTCCGGATCCCATCAGAACTCTGTAGTTAAGCGTCCCTTGGCGAGAGTAATGCTAGGATGGGTGACCTCCTGGAAAGTCCTCGTGTTGCACCCCTCCCTTTTTATATTCCATGTAATTTTTTTAAATATAATTTAACTAATTACTTATTATCATTTTACAAAATAAATTACTTGAAACGTTATTTGGTCGAATTTGAATTCAAATTCGAAGAGGAAGTGCGATAAGGGGTAGCCTTCATATAAATAGGTTGCGCAAGAGTTGACGGGTGCGATCATACCAGCACTAATGCATCGGGACCAATCGAAGCTCCCAAGATAAGCGAGCCTAGGCGAGAGAAGTACTAGGATGGTGACCTCCTAGGAAGTCCTCGTGTTGCACCCTTCCCATTTATATTTTATGTAAGGTTTTTTAAAAAATGTTTACCTAATTAGTTATTTGCATTTTACTAAATAAATCACTTGAAACATTATTTGGTCGAATTTGAATTCAAAGTCATGGCGCAAGGGCAATAAGGGGTAGCCTTTATATAAGTAGATTGCGTAAGAGTTGATAGGTGTGATCATACGAACACTAATAGACCGAATCCTATCAGAACCCCGCAATCAATCATGCTTGGGGTAGAGTAGTACAAGGATGGGTGACCTCCTGGGATGTACTCGTGTTGCACCCCTCCCATTTTATATTTCATGTAACTTTTTTTTAAACATCGTTTAACTAATTACTTATTTGCGTTTAACGAAATAAATCACTTGAAATGTTATTTGGTTTAATTTGAATTAAAATTCGAGGTGCAAGTGTGATATGGGGTAGCTTTTATATAAATAGAAGGCGCAACAGTTGACGGGTATGATCATACCCTCACTAATGCACTGATCCCATCAGAACTCCGCAGTTAAGCGTGCCTGGGCGATAGTAGTACTAGGATGGGTGACCTCTGGGAAATTCCTCGTGTTGCACCCCTCTAAATTTTATATTTCATGTAATTTTTTTAAACATAATTGAGCTAATTACTTATTAGCATTTTACGAAATAAATCACTGGAATGTTATTTGGTCGAATTTGAATTCAAATTCGAAGCGGAAGTGTGATAAGGGGTAGCCTTTGTATAAATAGATTGCGCAAGAGTTGACGAGTGAAAATATACCAGCACTAATGCACCAGGTCCAAACAGAACTCTCCAAATAAACGTGCCTAGGCGAGAGTAGTACTAGGATGGGTGACCTCTTGAGAAGTCCTCGTGTTGCACCCCTCCCATTTATATTTTATGTAATTTTTTTTAAAAAACATTTACCTACTTAGTTATTTGCGTTTTATTAAATAAATCAGTTGAAACAGTATTTGGTTGAATTTGAATTCAAATTCGAGGCACAAGGGCGATAAGGGGTGGCCCTTATATAAGTAGATTGCGTAAGAGTTGATGGGTGTGATCATACCAGCACCAATGGACCGGATCCCATCAAAACTCCACAGTTAAGCATGCTTGGGAAAGAGTAGTACTAGGATGGGTGACCGCCTGGGAAGTAGTCGTGGTGCACCCCTCCCATTTTATATTTCATGTAATTTTTTAACTAATTAGTTATTTGCATTTAACGAAATAAATCACTTGCAACGTGATTTGGTCGAATTTGAATTCAAATTTGATGCGTAAGTGTGATATGGGGTAGCCTTTATATAAATTGAATGCGCAAGAGTTGACGGGTCCGATCATGCCCTCACTAATGCACCAGATCCCATCAGATTTCCGCAGTCAAGCATGCTTGGGCGAGAGTAGTACTAGGATGGGTGACCTCCTGGGAAGTCCATGTGTTGCCCCCTTCCCATTTTATATTTCATGTAATTTTTTTCTTTAAACATCGTTTAACTAATTAGTTATATGCGTTTTACGAAATAAATCACTTGAAGCATTATTTGGTTGAATTTGAATTCAAATTCGAGGTGCAAGTGCGATAAGGGGTAGCCTTTATATAAAACGAATGAGCAAGAGTTGACGGGGGCGACCATACCATCACTAATGCACTGGATCCCATCAAAACTCTGCGGTTAACCGTGCACGGGCAAAACTGGTACTAGCATGGTGACATCCAAGGAAGTCCTCGTGTTGCGCCCCAACCATTTTATTTTTCATTGAATTTTTTTTTTAAACATCACTTAACAAATTAGTTATTTGCGTTTCATGAAATATATCACTTGAAACGTTGCTTTTTCAAATTTGAATTCAAATTTGAGGCTCAAGTGCGATAAGGGGTAGCTTTATATAAATGGAATACGCAAGAGTTGATGGGTGCGATCATACCAGTACTAATGCTCAAAATCCCATCAGAACTCCGCAGTTAAGCATGCCTGGGCGAGAGTAGTACTAGGATGGGTGACCATCCTGGAAAGTCCTCGTGTTGCACCCATCCCATTTTATATTTCATGTAATTTTTTTAAACATAATTTAACTAATTACTTGTTAGCGTTTTACGAAATAAATCACTTGAAACATTATTTGTTCGAATTTAAATTCAAATTCGAGGCGCAAGTGCGATAAGGGGTAGCCTCTTTGTAAGTAGATTGCGTAAGAGTTGACAGGTGTGATCATACCAGCACTAATGCACCGAATCCCATCAGAACTTTGAATTTATACGTGGTTGGGTGAGAGTAGTACTAGGACGGGTGATCTCCCGGCAAGTCCTCGTATTGCACCCCTCTCATTTTATATTTCATGTAATTATTTTTGTTTTTTAGACATTGTTTACTAATTAGTTATTTGCATTTTATGAAATAAATCTCTTGAAACGCTGTTTGGTCGAATTTGAATTCAAATTCGAGGCGCAAGTGCGATAAGGGGTAGCTTTTACATAAAGAGATTGCACAAGAATTGACAGGTGCGATGCTACTAGCACTAATGCACCGAATCCCATCAGAACTCCGGAGTTAAGTGTGCTTGGAATAGAGTAGAATTAGGATGGGTGACCTCTTAGGAAATCCACATGTTGCACCCCTCTTGTTTTATATTTCATGTAATTTATTTTTAAACATAGTTTAAGTAATAAGTTATTTGCGTTTTTCAAAATAAATCACTTGAAACGTTATTTGGTCAAATTTGAATTCAATTTCGAGGCGCAAGTATGATAAGGAGTAGCCTTTATATAAATAGAATGCGCAAGAGTTGACGGGTGCGATCATACCAGCACTAATGCACTGGATCCTATCAGAACTCCGAAGTTAAGTGTGCTTGGGCGAGAGTAGTGCTAGGATGGGTGATCTCCCAGCAAGTCCCTGTGTTGCACCCTTCCCATTTTATATTGCATGTAATTTTTTTTTAAACAAAGTTTAACTAATTAGTTATTTGCGTTTACGAAATAAATCGCTTGAAACGTTATTTGGTCGAATTTCAATTCAAATTTGAGGCCCAAGGGCGATAAGGGGTAGCTTTTACATAAATAGATTGTGCAAGAGTTGACGAGTGCGATGCTACCAGCACTAATACACCGGATCCCATCAGAACTCCGAAGGTAAGCATGCTTGGCTGAGAGTAGTACTAGGATGGGTGACCTCCTGGGAACTCCTCGTGTTGCACCCCTCCCATTTTATAATTCATGTAATTGTTTTCTTAAAAGATCGTTTAACTAATTAGTTATTTGTGTTTTACGAAATAAATCACTTGAAATGTTATTTCGTCGAATTTGACTTCAAATTCAAGGCGCAAGAGGGATAAGGGGTACCCTTTATATAAATGGAATGCGCAAGAACTGATGGGTGCGATAATTCCAGCACTATTGCACCGAATCCCATCAGAACTCCGCAGCTAAGCGTGCTTGGGCGAGAGTAGCACTGGGATTGGTGACCTCCTGGGAAGTCCTCGTGTTGCACCCCTCCCGTTTTATATTTCGTGTATTTTTTTAAACATAGTTTAACTAATTAGGTATTTACGTTTTATGAAATAAATCACTTGAAACATTATTTGGTCGAATTTGAATTCAAATTCGAGGCGCAAGTACAGTAAGGGGTAGTCTTTATATAAATAGAGTGCGCAGGAGTTGACGGGTGCGAACATACCAGCACTAATGTACCGGTTCCCATCAGAACTCCGTAGTTAAGCGTGCTTAAGGTAGAGTTGTACTAGGATGGGTGACCTCCTGGGAAGTCCTCGTGTTGCACCCCTCCCATTTTATATTTCATGTAATTTATTTTTAAACATTGTTTAACTAATTAGTTATTTGCGTTTTACGAAATAAATCACTTGAAACATTATTTGGATGAATTTGAATTCAAATTCGAGGCGCAAGTACGATAAGGGGCAGGCTTTATATAAATAGAATGTGCAAGAGTTGACGGGTGTGATCATACCAGCACTAATGCGCCAGATCTGTAACAGCCTGGTTTTGGGCCTAGTCGAAATAGTGGTTTCGAAACCACTTTTTCAGTGCTAGAGAAATTATTTTTAATGTTATTTTATGCGTTATAGCATGATTATATAGGTGCATGAACAATTTGGTGAATTAATTTTAACGTTTGTGAGTATAATTGCGAAAAAGGACTAAATCGCATAAAGGGCAAAAGTTATGTTTTCTTACCCAAATGTGTTAAATAGCTAGAGAAGCATAATTGGAGGTCTTTAAAGTGCAAATATACCCTTAAATATAGGTTGGTCAGCCATAGACACAAAGATAAGACAATTTTCAAAGTTAGGTGGAATTTGGTGGCTTATTTGACTAAAAAGAAAATAAAATAAAGAGGGAATGATATCTTTTTTTCTCATCTCTTTCTCCACCAAAAATACCAGAAAAGAGGGGATTTTTGAAGCTTTAAAATTTCATCTAGGTTATCCTCTTGCAAGTAAGTGATTTTGATGACTTTTCTTGATGATTTTTACTTTTTTGGGACCCCTAAAGCTTAATCTAGTTATTGAGGGGACTATTTGCAAAATGGTTGAGACTTTAGGGTTTTTACATGAAAGCATGTGTGTTTTTAACTGAAATTTTATGGAAGAATATGAGTCTTGGTTGTGTAATAAACAACTCTTGTGAAAGGATTTTCATGGAAAACACCTAAAAGGGCCATTTTGTAAAAGTTATAAAATAGGTTGTAATTGTGTGAAATAGTGGAAATTTGGGGTTTTCATAAGAGTAATAATTGGTCGTCTAGGCTTGGATAATAAGGAGATTCGATAAAAATTAATTTCTGGGCCTAAGGGTAAAATGGTCATTTTGTGAAATCTTAGGGGCAAAATGGTCATTTTGCCAAAAATGTAAATTTTGATTGTCCAAATTTATTTAGTGATTAAATGAGTGAATTTCATCATGTTAGATCAAGAAAATCGAGATTTGGGCTTAAATCGAGAAAGTGCATGGTTAAGGACAAAAAGAGAATAATTAGCCAAAATTGCATTTGAGGTAAGTCCGTGTGATTAAATGAGCATGATATTTATGTCATTGTTATTATACTTGAAAATCTATCTTGCCATGATTGTATTAAAGTTTATGTTGATGATATTGTATATGAGAAAATGATGTCAAATGTAAATAACATTTATGTGTTGATTGAATGCTTGAAGATTGGATGGAATATGATATTCCATTGAAATGAGTAAGTTGTATGTAAATCATACAACTACATTGTTATTATATGTGTTTAAATTGATATAGCATGAATTGCTTGGTTGTGGAAATGATTATGTATGATGAATATTGAGATAGTAGAGTTCCCGTATGAACCTTAAGAAACAATTCGGATATTCATGCAATGACATTCGAGTTATTTGTGTGCTAGTGTAAGACATGTCTGGGACATGACATCGGCATTGAGACGAGCGCTAGTGTAAGACATGTCTGGGACATGCATTGGCCTCGAGATGTAAGCCAGTGTGAGACATATCCGGAACTTACATCGGCTACGAGATGTGTCAGTGTAAGACCATGTCTGGGACATGGCATCGGCACGGATATGTGAGAGCTAGTGTAAGACCATGTCTAGGACATGGCATCGGCCTCAATTTTGATAGGCAGTGTAAGACCATGTCTGAGACATGGCATCAGCATTATACCCTATGTTTGAGGTTTAGTGAATATCCGATAGCTTCCCAAATGGTTCAACGGTGAGAGTTACGGTTTAAGCTAAATGAGAAAGGTTATGACCATATTGTGAGTGGTATAGGTACTTACATGAAATTGATGAGATGTGAATTCAATTAATGTTATATGATTAGTAAGGAATGAATATGAGCATGTTGAGTAACACAGGTATGTATGCCAAGCTCACGAGAAATGATTTTAGTTTATGATGAACATTTGGTGAAGATGTAAATAGTTAATTCATGCTTATGAGAATGATTTTGTGATGACCTTGTGATTATAGATCTATACTTATGATGTATGAATATGTAACCTTACGAATGTGGTGAAAATGAATTAATATGGTGTGATAAACTTAGTATCGTTAATTTACACTAAAACAGTTTTGGATAGCAGCCATAGTCCGACTTTGAAAATCCACCAAAAATTGTGGAAATTGAGTTAGAGGCTGAATAAAATATGAAATTAAATCCTAATTAGTCTAGTTTCACATAGAAGAAACGATGTAAGAAAAAGAGTTTCATATTATGAAATATTTAAATTGTTGTGAGACAAAGTCAGATGACTTCGAAATCCCCTATTCTGATTTAAGAAAATCATTGAAAATTGTAAAAAAATATTTATGGGTTATAATTTATATGCTTAGAATTACTAATGAGTATATTTTCAATAGAAATAGAAGGGAACATCATCTGAGTCCCGTATTATGAGATAATTAATTTTTAGTGAAGATGGGTCGGAACTATCAAACAACAAAAAAGGGGTAACTTTAAGGAATAAACTATACTAATTGGCTAGCCAAAAATTCTAAAAATTTTATAGTAAGAAGATATGTGAGTCTAGTTTCAGGAAAAATTAGAGTAACTTAATTTGGAGTTCCGTAGCTCCAGATATAAATAATTTAGTGACTATGGCTCGAGAAAATAGCTTGGTTGGAACATGAGTAAAAATGCAAATAGGGTTGTATTACCATGAGAAGCAAGTTGATAAATTACTTATTATTTTCATGTAATTTATTTTTAAACATAGTTTAAGTAATTAGTTATTTGCATTTTACTAAATAAATTACTTGAAACGTTATTTAGTCAAATTTGAATTCAAATTTGAGGCGCAAGTGCGATAAGGGGTAGCCTTTATATAAATAGAATGCGCAAGAGTTGACGGGTGCGATCATTCCAGTACTAATGTACCGGATCTCATCAGAACTCCACAGTTAAGCGTGCTTGGGCTAGAGTTGTACTCGGATGGGTGACCTCCTGGGAAGTCCTCGGGTTGCACCCTTCCCCTTTTATATTTCATGTAATTTTTTTAAACATTGTTTAACTAATTAGTTATTTGTGATTTATGAAATAAATCGCTTGAAATGTTACTTGGTCGAATTTGAATTTAAATTTGAGGCGCAAGTGCGATAAGGGGTAGCCTTTACATAAATGGATTGCGCAAGAGTTGACGGGTTAGATTATACCAGCACTAATGCACCGAATCCCATCAAAACTCCGCAGTTAAGCATGCTTGGGCTAGAGTAGTACTAGGATGGGTGGCCTCCTGGGAAGTCCTCATGTTGCACCCCTCCCATTATATATTTCGTGTAATTTTTTTGTGTTTTAAACATTTTTTAACTATTTAGTTATTTGCGTTTACGAAATAAATCGCTTGAAATGTTATTTGGTCGAATTTGAATTCAAATTTGAGGCACAAGTATGATAAGGGGTAGCTTTTACATAAATAGATTGCGCAAGAGTTGACGGGTGCGATGCTACTAGAACTAATGCACCAGATCCCATTCGAACTCCGAAGGTAAGCGTGCTTGGCTGAGAGTAGTATTTGTATGGGTGACCTCCTAGGAAGTCCTCGTGTTGCACCCCTCTTATTTTATATTTCGTGTAATTTTTTTTAACATCGTTTAACTAATTAGTTATTTGCGTTTTTCGCAATAAATCACTTGAAACGTTATTTGATCAAATTTGAATTCAAATTCGAGGCACAAGTGCGATAAGAGGTAGCCTTTATATAAATAGATTGCGCAAGAGTTGACGGGTTAGATTATACTAGCACTAATGCACCAGATCCCATCAAAACTCCATAGTTAAGCGTGCTTGGGCGAGAGTAGTACTAGGATGGGTGATCACCTGGGAAGTCCTCGTGTTGCACCTCTCCCATTTTATATTTCATGTAATTTTTTTATTTTTTAAACATTGTTTAATTAATTAGTTATTTGTGTTTTATGAAATAAATCGCTTGAAACATTACTTGGTCGAATTTGAATTCAAATTTGAGGCGCAAGTGCGAGAAGGGGTAGCCTTTACATAAATAGATTGCGCAAGAGTTGACAGGTGCGATGATACTAGCTCTAATGCATCGGATCCCATTAGAACTCTCCAGTTAAATGTGCTTGAGAGAGAGTAGTACTAGGATGGGTGACCTCCTAGGAAGTCCTCGTGTTGCACCCTCTCATTTTATATTTTATGTAATTTTTTTAACATCGTTTAACTAATTAGTTATTAGCGTTTTACGAAATAAATCACTTGAAACGTTATTTGGTTGAATGTGATTTCAAATTCGAGGCACAAGTGCGATAAGGGGTAGCTTTTATATAAATAGATTGCGCAAGAGTTGACGAGTTAGATTATACTAGCACTAATGCACCAGATCCCATCAAAACTCTGCAGTTAAGCGTGCTTGGGCGAGAGCAGTACTAGGATGGGTGATCTCCTGGGAAGCCCTCGTGTTGCACCCCTCCCGTTTTATATTTCATGTATTTTTTTTTGTTTTTTAAACATTGTTTAACTAATTAGTTATTTGTGTTTTACGAAAAAATCACTTGAAATGTTATTTGGTCGAAATTCAATTCAAATTTGAGGCGCAAGTGCGAAAAGGGGTAGCCTTTACATAAATGATTGCGCAAGAGTTAACGTGTGCGATGATACCAGCACTAATGCACCGGATCCCATTAGAACTCCACAGTTAAGCATGCTTAGGCAAGAGTAGCACTGGGACGGGTGATCTCTTGGGAATTCCTCGTGTTGCACCCCTCCCATTTTATATTTCATGTAATTTATTTTTAAACATCGTTTAACTAATTAGTTATTTACGTTTTACAAAATAAAACACTTGAAACATTATTTGGTTGAATTTGAATTCAAATTCGAGGCGCAAGTGCGATAAGGGATAGCCTTTATATAAATATAATGCGCAAGAGTTGATAGGTGCGATCATATAAGCACTATTGCACCCGAACCCATCAGAACCCCGTAGTTAAGCGTGCCTGGGCTACAGTTGTACTAGGATGTGTGACCTCCTGGGAAGTTCTCATGTTGCACCCCTCCTATTTTATATTTCATGTAATTTATTTTTAAACATAGTTTAAGTAATTACTTATTTGTGTTTTACGAAATAAATTACTTGAAACGTTATTTAGTCGAATTTGAATTCAAATTCGAGGCGCAAGTGCGATAAGGGGTAGCCTTTATATGAATAGAATGCGTGAGAGTTGACGTGTGCGATCATACCAGTACTAATGTACCGGATCCCACCAGAACTCCAAAGTTAAGCATGCTTGGGCTAGAGTTGTACTCGGATGGGTGACCTCCTGGGAAGTCCTCGTGCTGCACCCCTCCCATTTTATATTTCATGTAATTTTTTTAAACATCGTTTAACTAATTAGTTATTTTCATTTTACAAAATAAATCACTTGAAATGTTATTTGGTCAAATTTGAATTCCTATTAGAGGCGCAAATGCGATAAGGGGTAGCCTTTATATAAATAGAGTGCACGAGAGTTGACGGGTTAGATTATACCAGCACTAATGCACCGAATCCCATCAAATCTCTGCAGTTAAGCGTGCTTGGGCTAGAGTAGTACTAGGATGGATGACCTCATGGGAAGTCTTCGTGTTGCACCCCTCCCATTATATATTTCATGTAATTTTTTTGTGTTTTAAACATTGTTTAACTAATTAGTTATTTGCGTTTACGAAATAAATCGCTTGAAACGTTATTTGGTCGAATTTGAATTCAAATTTGAGGCGCAAGTGCGATAAGGGGTAGCTTTTACATAAATAGATTGCGCAAGAGTTGATGGGAGCGATGCTACCAGCACTAATGAACCGGATCCCATAAGAACTCCGAAGGTAAGCGTGCTTGGCTGAGAGTAGTATTAGGATGGGTGACCTCCTTGGAATTCCTCGTGTTGCACCCCTCTTATTTTATATTTCATGTAATTTTTTTAACATTGTTTAACTAATTAGTTATTTGCGTTTTTCAAAATAAATCACTTGAAACGTTATTTGATCAAATTTGAATTCAAATTCGAGGCACAAGTGTGATAAGGGGTAGCCTTTATATAAATAGATTGCGCAAGAGTTGACGGGTTAGATTATACTAACCCAAATGCACCAGATCCCATCAAAACCCCGTAGTTAAGCGTGCTTGGGTGAGAGCAGTACTACGATGGGTGATCTCCTGGGAAGCCCTCGTGTTGCACCGCTCCCATTTTATATTTCATGTAATTGTTTTACTTTTAAACATTGTTTAACTAATTAGTTATTTGTGTTTTATGAAATAAATCGTTTGAAACGTTACTTGGTCGAATTTGAATTCAAATTTGAGGCGCAAGCGTGATAAGGGGTAGCCTTTACATAAATAGATTGCGCAAGAGTTGACGGGTGCGATGATACTAGCACTAATGAATCGGATCCCATTAGAACTCTGCAGTTAAATGTGCTTGGCTGAGAGTAGTACTAGGATGGGTGACCTCCTGGGAAGTCCTCGCGTTGCACCCCTCCCATATTATATTTTATGTAATTTTCTTAACATCGTTTAACTAATTAGTTATTTGTGTTTTACGAAATAAATCGCTTGAAACGTTATTCGGTTGAATTTGATTTCAAATTTGAGGCACAAGTGCAATAAGGGGTAGCTTTTATATAAATAGATTGCGCAAGAGTTGACGAGTTAGATTATACCAGCACTAATGCACCGGATCCCATCAAAACTCTGCAGTTAAACGTGCTTGGGTGAGAGTTGTACTAGGATGGTGATCTCTTGGGAAGTCCTCGTGTTACACCCCTCCCATTTTATATTTCGTGTAATTTTTTTGTTTTTTGGACATTGTTTAACTAATTAGTTATTTTTGTTTTACGAAAAAAATCGCTTGAAACGTTATTTGGTCAAATTTGAATTCAAATTTGAGGCAAAAGTGCGAAAAGGGGTAGCCTTTACATAAATAGATTGCGCAAGAGTTGACGTGTGCGATGATACCAGCACTAATGCACCGGATCCCATTCGAACACGACAGTTAAGTGTTCTTAGCAAGAGTAGTACTGGGACGGGTGATCTCTTGGGAATTCCTCGTGTTGCACCCCTCCCATTTTATATTTCATGTACTTTATTTTTAAGCGTTGTTTAACTAATTAGTTATTTGCGTTTTACGAAATAAATCAGTTGAAACGTTATTCGGTTGAATTTGAATTCAAATTCAAGGCGCAAGTGCGATAAGGGTTTGCCTTTATACAAATATAATGTACAAGAGCTGACAGGGGCAATCATACAAGCACTAATGCACCCGATCCCATCAGAACTCCGTAGTTAAGCGTGCTCCAGCTAGAGTTGTACTAGGACGGGTGACTTCTTGGGAAGTCCTCGTGTTGAAGCCCTCCTATTTTATATTTCATGTAATTTATTTTTAAACATAGTTTAAGTAATTAGTTATTTGCATTTTACGAAATAAATTACTTGAAACGTTATTTAGTCAAATTTGAATTCAAATTCGAGGCGCAAGTGCGATAAGATATAGCCTTTATATAAATAGAATGTGCAAGAGTTGACAGGTGCGATCATACCAGTACTAATGTACCGGATCCCGTCAGAACTCCGCAGTTAAGCGTTCTTGGGCTAGAGTTGTACTCGGATGGGTGACTTCCTAGGAAGTCCTTGGGTTGCACCCTTCCCATTTTATATTTCATGTAATTTTTTTAAACATTGTTTAACTAATTAGTTATTTGTGTTTTATGAATTAAATCGCTTGAAATGTTACTTGGTCGATTTTGAATTCAAATTTGAGGTGCAAGTGCGATAAGGGGTAGCCTTTACATAAATAGATTGCGCAAGAGTTGACGGGTGCGATGATACTAGCACTAATGCATCGGATCCCATTAGAACTCTGCAGTTAAATGTACTTGGCTGAGAGTAGTACTAGGATGGGTGACCTCCTGGGAATTCCTCGTGTTGCACCCCTCCCATTTTCTATTTTATGTAATTTTTTAACATCGTTTAACTAATTAGTTATTTGCGTTTTACGAAATAAATCACTTGAAACGTTATTCTGCTGAATTTGATTTCAAATTTGAGGCACATGTGACAGCCCAAAATTGACCCTAGTCGGGATGTGGTTTCGGGACCAAAAAACCGAGGAATAAAAATAATTTAAAATTTATTTTGATGCCTATGATATGTGTTAAATTGTGTGTGACATTTTGATGATTTGATTTAGTGTTATAAATGTGAATTTCACTAGAAAGGGCCTAGTAGTAAACTTTGAAAGTATGATAGGAAATGTGTGATGACTAATTAAAGCATGCATGCAAAACAATGGACTTGCATGTCAAATACCCCTTTTTATAGGTGGTGGCGGCCATGGCAAGAGAGGATGGGCAAAACATGTCATAAACATGTTTTGTTGGTGCATTAGGGAGAAATAATAAACAAAGGAGTATGGGTAAGAAGAGAATGAAAAAAAATGTGTGTGAGTGTGGTATTCCCCATTGTCGTGAGTTGTAGAGAAAGAAAGAAAAAATTTGTTCATCCTTTCTTTGAGCCAAAACTAAGGAAGAGGGAGGATTTTGCTCCATTTTTGGTTTAGAAGAGATCTAGAAGGAGATTTGGCTATACTTGCATCAAGATTAAGGTATGTTTGAGGTTGTGTCATGAGATTCATGCATGTTTTAGTTGCTAACTTGATGTTCATGTTAGCCCATGGTCCAAATCCTTGTTGTGCCATGGAAATGGTATTTGGCCAAGGTTGATATTGTGTTAAAGCCATTGCATGCTAAATGTGAAGCTTGTTGATGATGCATGCAATGATGGATTGACTACTCTTGAAATTTCTTTTAGCATTCTTGAGTAAGACATTGAATCCTTTGTTTAACCATGACCAAAAAATTAAAAGGGTATGGTGTGTGATGTATTCGGCCATGGTATGCTCATGAGCATGGTTTATGCTTCTTGCATGTTAGTTAAAATTTGTGTTTTGGATGGTTATGGACACCTTGAAATTCGGCCTTGCACCTATATGTGTATATATGTTTGCACATGATGTTTTGGTTATGAAGTAAGTGATAAATATGTTTGTTTAAAGAAGAAAGTGTTGAAGAATGTTTGTGAAATTGCATGTACATTCGGCCTAGTACACATATGATGTGAAAATCTTGCAATTTATTGTTGATTTTGTGCAAGTATGACTAAGTATAATCGGCCACATGAGGGGAATTATTGTGCATGCATTCGGTTAGAGGCAAGCTTAATGGTGCCTATTCTTGACTTTGGTAATCGGCTACCTTGTTGTGAGCTAAGGCCGAATGTGTACGTAATTAAAGAAAATTGACTAAAGTGCTTAGTTATGTGATGTTGAGTCAATGATGTGTGTATTCGGCCAAGGCTAGCAAGCGAGACTTTAATAAATTGAATTTGTTTGAATTAGCTCAAGAGCTTAGAGGGCCACAATTGGATAAGGGGAAGGAAAAAGTGATCGAATAGCCGTTGAAGCCGTTCGACAACATCCGAGGTAAGTCTTCAAGTAATGACCCTACTTGAATTATGTGAAATGAAATTATGGATGTGTAATGATTACTAATATACGTGTGTATGAGTATTTGAATGGTACCGGGCTAAGTCCCCAAGGCAATTACGCTAGTGATTATATTTGTGTTTGAGCCTTAGTAACGAAAATGAAACATGAATGTGTAATGATTATGGATGTATGTGTGCATGAGCAATTGAATGATATCCGGTTAAGACCTGAAGGCAATTGTGCTAGTGACTTTATCCGGGCTAATACCAAGGCATTCGTGCAAGTTGTTATATCGGGCTAATACCGAAGGCATTTGTGCGAGTCGTTATATCCGGCTAAGACCAAGGCATTCGATGCGTGTGGTTATATCCGGTTGTATTCAAGAAGCTTGGGTTGAAGGTGAGCGTTGGTTGCTGTAATACATTTAATTACTACGCCGAAAAGCCCAAAGGATAAGGTATGTTTACATGTGCAATGGAAAAGTCGATACGTTTGAATAATATTCGTCAATCGACTAACGAATTTTCAGCTCTTGAATTGGTTGATATCTTGTGAATGTATATGTTGATGAAGTGTGAAGTAAGTATGATTATGTGAATGTGTATAAATGAAATGATTCATTTGGCTATGTGAATGTAATGCTTTAGTTAAAGCCGATTTCATTGCTTGAGATTTACTAAGCATAAACATGCTTACCCGCTGCTTTGGCTCTCTGTTTTATAGATTTTGCTCGCTAGCGATCGGATTCGGGATCATTGAAGTGAAGTCATCCACACTATCAAACCCCCTTTGGTACTCTTTTAGTTGAACTTTGGATATGGCATGTATAGGACTACCCTCGGTTGTTTTCAAGTGCTTTTGTGATGTATATGTGTACGGCCATGCGAAAATGGTTCGTAAAAGTGGAGTACGAATTAGACCATTTGTGGTTTGTAATTTTATATGGTTTCATGATGTTATTATGGATTGGAATGGGAGTGTTGGTCACATGATCAGCCATTTGAATGGCTAAACATGATCATAGGTGGACCTATGTATGACTAGACTATAGTTAGTCCATGGAAACTACAAAATAGGTAAGGCCTACCTTAAAACAGATGCTGCCAGTTGCAGTGACGTGGATGTGAAAAATCACCAAAATTTGTAGGAAGGGTATTAAATTGTGAATAAGTTATGCAAACGAACCTTGACGAGTCTATTTTCATATGAAAGTAACGAAACGATCATATGAACAGTATACCGAGAGATATTAAAGTTCTCGTGAGACAGGGCCAGAACGGTTTCTGGGTCCCCTGACGCGACTTTGAAAATTTACTATAAATTATCCAGAAAGAATTAGAAGTCATGCCTTATATGTGCAGATTCCGTTTTGAGTCTAGTTTCATTAGAAACAAACGGCACCAGTATTAAAGCCCTGTACAGAGAGATATTCAAGTTGTAACACGCGAAGGTCAGTGTAGTCGACCCCTGTAACATGGGTGACTTTAACTAATAAACTGTACCAATCGGCCCAACGAAAAATTCTAGAAATAAATCCATGGATGGATATATGAGTCTAAATTCAGGGAAAATTTACGGAATCAGTTTCCGAGTTTTGAAACTCAAGATATGATTTTTAAGGCGACAGTGACGCAGTTTTCCAGCCTGTCTAGAAATGCCAAATTGGTCGGTACTTTAAGAGGATTTGTCTCGTTAACCCCTCGTGTCCGACACCGGCGATGGTCTCGGGTTCGGGGTGTTACAGCACAAGTGCAATAAGGGGTAGCTTTTATATAAATAGATTGCGCAAGAGTTGACGAGTTAGATTATACCAGGACTAATGCACTAGATCCCATCAAAACTCCGCAGTTAAGTGTGCTTGGGCGAGAGCAGTAGTAGGATGGGTGATCTCTTGGGAAGTCCTCGTGTTGCACCCCTCCCATTTTATATTTCATGTAATCTTTTTTGTTTTTTAAACATAGTTTAACTAATTACTTATTTGTGTTTTACGAAAAAAATCGCTTGAAACATTATTTGGTCAAATTTGAATTCAAATTTGAGGCGCAAGTGCGATAAGGGGTAGCCTTTACATAAATAGATTGCGCAAAAGTTGACGTGTGCAATGATACCAGCACTAATGCACCGGATCCCATTAGAACTCTACAGTTAAGCGTGCTTAGGCAAGAGTAGTACTGGGATGGGTGATCTCTTGGGAATTCCTCGTGTTGCACCCCTCCTATTTTATATTTCATGTAATTTATTTTTAAGCATCGTTTAACTAATTTGTTATTTGCGTTTTACGAAATAAATGACTTGAAATGTTATTTGGTTGAATTTGATTTCAAATTCGAGGCGCAAGTGCAATAAGGGGTAGCCTTTATATAAATATAATGCGCAAGAGCTGACAGGTGCGGTCATACAAGCACGAATGCACTCGATCCCATCAGAACTCCGTAGTTAAGCGTGCTTGGGCTAGAGTTGTACTAAGATGGGTGACCTCTTGGGAAGTCCTCATGTTGCACCCCTCCTATTTTATATTTCATGTAATTTATTTTTAAACATAGTTTAAGTAATTATTTATTTGCGTTTTATGAAATAAATTACTTGAAACGTTATTTAGTCGAATTTGAATTCAAATTCGAGGCACAAGTGCGATAAGGGGTAGCCTTTATATAAATAGAATGCGCAAGAGTTGGCGGGTGCGATCATACCAGTACTAATGTACCGGATCCCATCAGAACTCCGCAATTAAGCGTGCTTGGGCTAGAGTTGTACTCGAATGGGTGACCTCTTGGGAAGTCCTCGGGTTGCACCCCTCCTATTCTATATTTCATGTAATTTTTTTAAACATCGTTTAACTAATTAGTTATTTGCGTTTTACGAAATAAATCACTTCAAACGTTATTTGGTTAAATTTGAATTCAAATATGAGGCGCAAGTGTGATAAGGGGTAGCCTTTATATGAATAGAGTGCGCGGGAGTTGACTGGTTAGATTATACCAGCACTAATGCACCGAATACCATCAAAACTCCGCAGTTAAGCGTGCTTGGGCTAGAGTAGTACTAGGATGGGTGACCTTTTGGTAAGTCCTCGAGTTGCACCACTCCTATTTTATATTTCATATAATTTTTTTAAACATCATTTAACTAAGTAGTTATATGCGTTTTACTAAAGAAATCACATGAATCGTTATTTTGGTCGAATTTGCTTTCAAATTTGAGGCGCAAGTGCGATAAGGGGAAGTCTTTATATAAATAGATTGCTCAAGAGTTGAAGGTTGCGATCATACCAGCACTAATATACCAGATCCCTTCAGAACTTCATAGTAAATCATGTTGGGGTGAGAGTAGTACTAGGATGGGTAACTCCTTGGGAAGTCCTCGTGTTGCACCCCTTCCATTTTATATTTCATATACAATTTTTTTAAACATTGTTTAACTAATTAGTTATTTGCGTTTTATGAAATAAATCACTTGAAATGTTATTTGGTAGAATTTGAATTCAAATTCGAGGCGCAAGTGCGATAAGGGGTAGCCTTTATATAAATAGATTGCGCAAGGGTTGAGGTGTGCGATCATACCAACAATAATGCATTGGATCCCATCAGAACTCTGCAATTAATAGTGCTCGAGCGAGAGTAGTGCTAGGATGGGTGACCTCCTGGGAAGTCCTCATGTTGCACCCGTCCCATTTTGTAACACCCTGAATTTGGGCCTAGAAGTTTTGGGCCTTGAGCATAGGAGCGGTTGAAGGTAGCTTATAATATTTTGCTGTGCATGTAAATTTCGTTAATGAAGGTTTGTTTTAGTGGTTAAGTGTGCTGAGAAGTGTTGGAGAAGTCCTGGGTTCAAACCTAGACTTTAGCAAAAATTTTGGTTTAAGGTGAATCAAACCCTAGGTGTAGTAGGTAGGCCTTAAGAATATTGTTGGAGAAATTGTGCCACAAAAAGCCTTGTGGTCTAGTGGCAAAGTAGCGCCACATAAGAGGCAGGAAGGTGGCATCATAGAGTTGGCAAGAAGGTCCAGGGTTCGAAACTCATAGCAATCAAAGAGCATTTATTTTTCTAACAAGGGGTAGCAAGAGTTGGTGTTGAATTTAAACTCTGATGATGGAGGGATCCCACATCGGGAAGCTAACATAAGAGTGGATACGAAGCTGGCTTTAAATAGAGAGAACCATGAGGAGAGTAAAGGTACCTTTCTTGGCTGATCCCTTTCGCTTTATGGCGTGATCGTTTGGGTTGGGCGTCAACTAAGAGTGCTCGGAGCGCGGATTAACTCTAGTCTCCTATCAGGTGTGTATTTCTCGCTACTCTAGCTATAGGATGGCTACTTCGGGCCGCGATGGGCCGAAAGGGGCCATGTGGGCCCAATGGGCCTACAGGCCCAATTGGATAAGTTGTTTGATTGTGTAGTAAATATTGGACTAGGCTAGGTGAATCTCATATCTGTGGCTAGATTTGGGCTAAAAGGGCCACACGAGTGTGTGGGCCTATTTGGGCCGAGAATGGGCTTTAGGCCCATTCGTATTGTTATCCCTTTTTAGAATACTTTAGTTTACCAAATTATTAAAATACCCTCGACTTGTAAAATTACCAAAGTACCTCCGATTTGCAGAATTACTGTTTTACCCTCGATTTACAAAATTATCGAAATACCCCTGTAGGGTAGAATTACCAAAATACCCTTGTAGGGTAGAATTACCGAAATACCCTTGTAGGGTAGAAATACCGAAATACCCCTGTAAGGTAGAATTATCGAGATACCCTTGTAGGGTAAAATTACCATTTTGCCCCTAGGGTGTTAAATGATTGTTTTGCCCTTGTGTGGCAAGTGACTGACTTGGACTGTATGGTTGACGGATTTGATTGTGAATATATGTTGGTGATATGAATTACTTGACTGTGATTGTTTGATTCAAATATGGGCATGACATTCTGCATACATGACATGTTGCATGGGTTGGGATTTTGTGCGGAGGAAGATCTGATTTGTTAGGATCGCATGGTTGCTTGACGACTGTGGATCCACTGAAGGATTAGAAGTCGTATATTCGTACTGATTTGATAAGGTCATACAGGTCCCTCAAGACGACTATGGACCGATCGATGGTTGAGTACCGTTCATATTTACCCGAGGCTGTGTGCCGACTATGTTACCGTCGCTGATGGCTATGTGCCTAACATGATACAACTACCAATGGCTTAAATCCAATTATTCTGATTATGGCTTTGCGCCAACCTACATTTGGATCTGTGCCAACCTGATTATGGCTATGTGCCAAACGTATTTGCCTAAGGCTATGTGCCAATATATGGTTATTGACGACTCTGTGTCGATCACATTTACCTAAGGCTGTGTGCCGGTTATGTTACTCTAGTTGATGGCTATGTGCCTAACATAATGCAGTTATCGATGGCTTTGTACCATGTATTCTGTTAAGTGGCTTTGCCACATTATCTGTTTCTGGCGGCTATGCCATAAATATTTGTTCTGGTGGCTCTACCACAATATCTATATTTGGTGATTCTATCACAATATCTGTTCTGGCAGCCATGCTGCAAATTCTGTGGTGTGTAACGGATGGGTGGGTCGAGTTGTCTCCCCACATGGTGTAAGGTTGGTACGGGGGTGTATACGGCTGGATTGGGTTGGGATTGCATTCACATTCGATTCGATTCGATTTCGACATCGATTCGATTACATCATCTAATTCGATTCATCACCGATTTCGATTCGATTCTCATTTTGATTCTAGTTCTAATAATGTTTCTTATTCGTAATGGGCTAAGGTCCATCTGCATCGCTCGTTATAATGGGCTAAGGCCCAATTGATTGAAACTGTAAGTAGGGTGGGACCGGACTTTTAATTCTTTTATATGACCGATCGTTCCTTTTATATAGTAGGGATTTCACATCGAGTTTTCATAAACTCACCCCGCTTATTAACCTTCGGTAATTTCCACCTTAGACGGATCGGAGCTGCGAGGGGCTCGGAGAAAGCCACACACTGCTTATGTTACGCTTTGATTATTACTTTTAAATGTTTTTATGTGGGTTGTAGTAAAGCCGTTGTAATTTTCTAGATTTCAAATTTGGAATTTTATTTATTGTTCTTATAATTGCTAGTATTAGAACACGATTTTCCAAAGCAACTACTATTGTTCAAAACATCACGTATCCGCAATTGTTTTTGAATTAAGCTTTCGCAACTGCCAAGTTTTTTACAAAGTTGTTAAGAATGTTATTCAGCTGAGGTTTTCTAACAAGGTTTAAAAAGGGTATAAGTTTTTAATTACTAAGAATGGTTTTTAATGGAAACATGGTTTTCGAAAAACACTTCAATGTGACACGTCAGATTCGAGCCAAACTTCCAGGCAGGGTTTGGGCTGTTACATATTTTATATTTCATATAATTTTTTTTGAACATCGTTTAACTAATTCGTTATTTTCGTTTTAGGAATTAAATCACTTTAAATTTTATTTGGTCGAATTTGCATTCAAATTCGAGGCACAAGTGTGATAAGGAGTAGCCTTTTTATGAATAGATTGACAAGATTTGACAGGTGCGATCTTACTAGCACTAATGCACCGGATCCCATCAGAATTCCACACTTAAGCATGCTTGGGCGATAGTAGTAGTAGGATGGGTGACCTCCTCGGAACTCCTCGTGTTGCACCCTTTCCATTTTATATTTCATATAATTTTTTTTAAACATAATTTAACTAATTAGTCATTTGCATTTTTTTGAAATAAATCACTTGAAATGTTATCTGGTCGAATTTGTATTCAAATTCAAGGCGCAAGTGCGATAAGGGGTAGCCTTTATATAAGTAAATTGCGCAAGAGTTGACGGGTGTGATCATTCCAGCACTATTGCATTGGATCCCATCAGAACTCCGCAGTTGGGCGTGCTTGGGCAGAGTAGTACTAGGATGGCTAACCTCCTGGGAAGTCGTCATGTTGCACCTCTCCCATTTTATATTTCAAAAAAATTCTTTTTTAAACATCGTTTAACTAATTCGTTATTTGTGTTTTGTAAAATAAATAACTTGAAATGTTATTTTGTCGAATTTTCATTCAAATTCGAGGCGTAAGTGCGATAGATTGTGCTAGAGTTGACGGGTACGATCATACTAGCACTAATGCAATGGATCCCATCAAAATTCCATAGTTAAGTGTGCTTGGCAAGAGTAGTACTAGAATGGGTGACCTCTTGGGAAGTCCTCATGTTGCACCCCTTTCATTTTATATTTCATATATTTTCTTTTTTTTAATCATCATTTAACTAATTAGTTCTTTGTGTTCTACGAAATAAGTCACTTGAAATGTTATTTGGTCAATTTTTTATTCGAATTTGAGGTACAAGTGCGATAACGGGTAGCCTTTATATAAATAGATTGCACAAGAGTTGACGAGCGCGATCATAGTAGAACTAATGCACCGAATCCCATCTGAACTCCGCAGTTGAGCCTGCTTGGGCGAGAGTAGTACTAGGATGGGTGACCTCCAGGGAATTCCTCGTGTTCTACCCCTCCCATTTTATATTTCATATAATTTCTTTTTGTAAACATTCTTTAACTAATTATTTATTTGGGTTTTGTGAAATAAATCACTTGAAACATTTTTTGGTCGAATTTGCATTCAAATTCGAGGTGCAACTGCGATAAAGGGTAGCCTTTATATAAATAGATTGCGCAAGAGTTGACAGGTGCGATCATACCTGCACTAATGCGCTGGATCCCATCAGAATTTCGCAGTGAGGCGTGCTTGGGCGAGAGTAGTACAAGGATAGGTGACCTACTTGGAAGTGCTCGTGTTGCACCCATCCCATTTTATTTCATATAATTTTTTGTTAAACATCGTTTAACTAATTAATTATTTTTGTTTTGCAAAATAAATCATTTGAAACTTTATTTGGTCGAATTTGCATTCAAATTCATGGCGCAAGTGCGATAAGGGTAGCCTTTATATAAATATATTGCTCAAGAGTTGACGGGTGCAATCATACAAGCACTAATGCACCGGATCCTATCAGAGCTCTACAGCTAACCGTGCTTGGGCGAAAGTAGTACTAGGATGGCTGTCCTCCTGGGAAGTCCTCATGTTGCACCCATCCCATTTTTTTTCATATAATTTTTTGTTAAACATCGTTTATATTAGAAATAAGTGACTCGAATCCTTATTTAAATAAAATACAGTGGTAAAATAAAATAAAAATAAAATCCTTATAGAACTACACTTCTTTTAGTTTATTTTAGAATAAGGTTTTTTAAACCTTATTAAAAACCATCTATCTGATATTGATTAGAATAAGATGTTTCAATCTTACTAAACTTGTATTAGAATATGGTTTTACAAGGCTATAAATAGAGATAGTCTACTCCTCTTGTAATTTTTCGAATTCAACATAGTGAATTTTCTTCTCCTCTACCGTGGTTTTTTCCCAAAAGTGTTTCCACGTAAAATCTGTGTGTTCTTTATTTTTATTTCTCTTTTCTTTGTGATATATTGTCATAACTAATGTTCTATCTTTTACAAATTGGTATCCGAGCTTCGGGTTGTTCATCTCGATCGCGGTAATGGCATCTTTAAAGTATGAAATTCCGCTGTTGGATCAAAACAACAGATTTGCGTTGTGGCAGATAAAGATGCAGGCAGTTCTTGCATAGATGGACTTAGAGGAAGCCCTGCTAGGGGTAGAT
This sequence comes from Gossypium arboreum, assembly GCF_025698485.1. Classification (NCBI taxonomy): domain Eukaryota; kingdom Viridiplantae; phylum Streptophyta; class Magnoliopsida; order Malvales; family Malvaceae; genus Gossypium; species Gossypium arboreum. The sequence continues at coordinate 221,699 of NW_026440298.1, forward strand.
AAGATGCCTTCAACATTGACGGAGGAAGAGAAGAAGCGCAAGGATCGAAAGGCATTAACACAATTACATCTGCATTTGTTTAATGAAATTTTACAAGATGTGTTGAAGGAGAGGAAGGTCGCTGGATTATGGAAGAGGCTGGAACAAATATGTATGTCAAAAACTCTAACCAGCAAGCTGCATATGAAGTAGTGCCTTTATGCTCGTCGTTTAGAGGAGGGTGCATTTGTGCATGAACACTTAACATTGTTTAAAGAAATTCTTTCAAACTTGTAGGACATAGAGTGTGACAACCCGAATTAGGGCCTAATCGGAATAGTGGTTTCGTGACCACAAATCCGAGATAGAAATAATTGTTTTATAATTATTTTGGGATTTATGATATGATTGCATGATTGTGTGAAAATTCCGTGATGAAATTCTATGCCTAAAGTGCTTAAATTGAAAGTAGGGACTAAATCGAATAAGTTGCAAAATTTGCATCCCGAAGTTTTAGTATGAAATTGTTTTGGAATATTAATTAGGAGGTCTTAAATAGCAATTTGACCAATTTTAAGTTCATGGACAAAATTAGGACATGGAAGGAATTTTGAAAGTTTAGTAAGGAGGGCATTTTCGTCATTTGGATATTAAATGAAATAAAATGGGAAAAATAACACAAAATTGGTCATCATCCTCCTTAGTTGCTGCCAAATTCTCCTCTCTCCATAGCTAGGGTTTCTTCAATTTTCAAGCTCCATAGTAAGTGATTCCAAGCCCGCTTTTAATGTTCTTTACGTTTTGGAATCTGGAAGCTCGATTAAGCTTATGCTAGTAATAATTTAACCTAGGGTTCATATTTGGAAAAATACCCATAGGTGAAATTTGTGTATTTTGATGTTTTATGATAGAATATGAGGTTTTAAATTATGTTAAATAACTTGTGCTACTCGGTTTTAAGTGAAAACGAGTAAAAGCAAGCATAATCGGTAAAAATACCTATTGTTCATAACTATATGATAAAGTGAGAATTTGATGTGGTTGTAGAAGAGAAAATGTTCAGCATATCATAAAACATAAGAATAAGGGCTGAAATTAATTCCCGAGCCTAGGGGCAAAAATGTAATTTTGTAAAAGTTAGGGGCAAAATGTAATTTTTCCATGATGTGATTTTGGATTGAAATAAATAGTATGAGTATTAAATGAGCTAAATGTGTTATTATAGATCAAGAAAGACGGAATTGATCTCGAGCGGGAAAGGAAAAAGTTTTGGATTAAATTGCAAAATTTCCACATTTTGCACCAAGGTAAGTTTGTATGTAAATATTACAATAATTTCATGTACATTCTTATATTTCAGCCTATTATATGTATATACTAGCTGATGTTGAAGTATAAATCGACTATTGGAAGAATGGAAATAAATAATAGAGAGAGAGATCCGGTTGAACATTGGAAAAATCGAATAAAATAGATGGAGCGTAGCTAGGTCACATGTATGATGCCGAGTGCACATCATGTGTACAAGAAAGCTACGAGACACCTGTAGTAGCTAGGTCACATGTGTGATACGAGATGTATCCCATGTAGACAAGAGAGCTACGTGAAAGATAAATGTAGCTAGGTGCATGCGTGATTCCAAGTGAAGGACACCATGTAGACAAGAGAGCTACGTGAAAGATAAATGTAGCTGGGTGCATGCGTGATTCCAAGTGACGGACACCATGTAGACAAGAGAGCTACGAGACAAATCGGCTAGGTCGCATGAGTGGTACTAAGTGTTCACCATGTGTACAAGAGAGCCGAACTAAACGAAGTATGATGGTGGGGCTATGTGCTGAAACCATTAAATATCGAGGATTGATCCGAATTGTTCAACGGGATGGTTTTGTGGTGACATTGTGGTTTGGACCTATACTTATAGTGAATGAAATATGGTGAAAATGATTTGTGGTATATACAAATATAAGATAAAATGAGGTTAGCATAAAAAAATTTGTGAAAGAGTGAAATTAGCATTAAAACTGTTTTTAGATGGTAGCAGTGACGTGATTTTGAAAAATCACCAAAAATAGGAGGAATATAATTAGAGGTTGAATGAGATGTGAAATTAAAGTTTAATGAGTCTACTTTCATATAAAAGAAACAGAGCAAGCAAAGGAATTCTATATTTTGAGATATTTACAATTGTATGTGACTTGCTCAGGATGAATACGTGATCCCCTGTTCCAACTTTGAAAAATCATTAAAAATTGTACAAAGCAAATTAAGAAATATAGTTTACATGTCTAAATTCCTTATTGAGACTATTTTTAAATGAAACAGACTTCAGGGTTGTTTGAATTGTGTACTGAGAGAAATTCAATTTGTAGTGAACAGAGGTCAGATCAGTCGAGCTGTGTAACAGGGGAAACTTTAACTAATAAACTGTACTAATCGGCTGAACCAAAAATTATAGAAAAAAATTAGCAAAAAGTTTTATGAGTCTAGATTCAGGGAAATTTTATGGATTTGAATTTCGAGTTTGGTAACTCGAGTTATGATTTATTTAGTGAATATGACGCAGCAGAGACAGCTTAATCAAAGTGGAATGAATAGTGAAGTTAAAGTAGATGTACTTGAATTGTTGTGTAAACATGTTAGATTTTTTTATTAGTATTTACATACTTACTTACTAAGCTATAAGCTTACTTTGTTTCTCTCTTTTGTCTTATAGTGTTCTCCGCTTGCTCGGGAGTTAAGGATCGTGAAGATCTATCCGCACTATCCTACTTTAGGGTATTTGAACTAAACGTTTTGAATTATGGCATGTATAGTAGGCTTAATTATTTTGTTACGTGTCATATTTGTCTAGGTTTAAAATATTAGTTCTGATGACTCGACCAGCAAATTTGTACAAGCCATTAAAGTTGGCTAATATTGTTCAAGACATATTTATATTTCGATTATGTTTAATGGTAGGTATTATGTTCGTAATACCTTGTATCCTATTAAATGACAGTAGCAGGTAAGGCGTTACATTTAGTGGTATCGAGCTATGGTTTAGTCGGTTCTCGGACTAATAAAGTGTGTGTAAAAGTCTAGCTATACATGCCATAAAAATATTGTGATAGTGTGGTGACTCTGATTATTCTAAACTGTGTTTTGTTTTAATATAGTAATGGATCTGAAGGAACTGCGGTGATGATCTTTAGTAATGCGCCGGCTCCGCACAAGGGACCGCTACTGTGGAAAGTAGACACTGAGACATTGAGACAAGGAGATGAGGCTCGGGATGCCTTTCTCCAAATGATGAACAATTGGTATCTTGAATTTATTCGAGCAAATCCAAATGCTCAACCTCCTCCACCCCTCCTATACCTCGGACGATTCTGTAGCTTCTCAAGGTATAGATTTGGTAAGAATGAACAAGCCTCCGGTTGACAAGATTCGAAAACAAGGGCTGAAGAGTTTAGAGCAAAGATCGATGATGATCCCGAGAAAGCGGAATTCGGCTTGAAAATTCTACCCGTGTATTTGATGAGCTCTCATGTACACCGAGGAATGCTTAAAGTGTCTTTGTATCACTTTTGAGAGATTGACTTACCACCGGTGGAAGACTTTGGTTGCAGTGGTGCCAAAAGAAAAAGTTACTTGGGATTTCTTCCGGAAGAATTTAGAAAGAAATACATAAGTCACGATTCATTGATCAAAACGGAAGGAGTTCCTTGAATTGAAGTAGGGAAAATGTCGTAGCAGTATGAACGCGAATTTGTAAGACTCAGCAAGTATGCCTGAGAATGTGTGTCCACCGAGGCCATTATGTGTAGAAGATTTGAAGATGGGCTGAATGAGGACATTAAAGTGCTTGTAGGAATTTTGGAGTTGAAAGAATTTGTAGTATTGGTTGATCGAGCTCTTAAAGTCAAGAATTGAACAAAGAAAGAAGAAAAGTCGCTATTGAGGCCCGTGATGTCGAAAAAGACAGATAAGCAAGCCATTTCAATCTCAACCAAAGAGGTCCAAAGAGACAAACCCTCGAATGACAGTTTCAATTGGGGATTCACAGAGATCGTGGTAGAGCATATTCGGGTCTAAAGCTCAAGCTACTTGGTGGCAAGTGTGGGTAATGTGCGACCTAGAAAGCCCGAGTGTCGACAATGTGGCGAGCAACATTATGGTGAGTGTTGGGGGACCGAAGCGAGCTTGTTTCAGTCTGTTCTCGCGAGCATTTTATTAGAGATTGTCCGGAGAAAGTTAAAGAAGAAAGATTTGAGTGCTAGATGAGAATACCACCGCTAGTAGAGGTAAACCACCGAGAAATCTGGAGGTGGGACTAGTAGTAAACTGTGATGAAAGATTTAACGGCAAGATCGAAGCTAGAGCACTGCTAGAGCTTATGCTATACGTGTGCGAGAAGATGCATCATCTCCGATGTTATTCTTGGTACATTTTCTTTCTATGATACTATTGTTATTGCATTGATTGATCCCGGTCCACTCATTCCTATATTTGCATGAATTTAGTATCCAATAAAAGTTGCTGTTGAATTTACTGAGTTTACGATTAAAGTGTCGAACCCCTTAGGCCAATATGTGCTAGTTGACAAGGTTTGCAAGAATTGCCCATTAATGATTCAAGGTCACTGTTTTCCGGCCAACTTGATGTTGTTACCATTTGGTGAGTTTGACGTTATCTTGGGAATGGACTAGTTAACATTGTATGATGCTAAGGTAGATTGTAAACAAAAGACACTAGAATTGAAATGTGAAAATGGAGAAGTTCTGTGGGTTGAAACAGATGAATCAAATAAATTGCCTATGGTGATTTCGCACATGTCTGCACAGAAATACATGAGAAAAGGGTGTGAAGCTTATCTGGCTTATGTAATGAATATTGAGTTGCCCCAACTGAAATTTGAATCAGTGCCGATAGTCTGTGAGTTTCCAGATGTATTTCCAGAGGAATTGCCTGGGTTGCCTCCGAATAGAGAGATAGATTTTGCTATTGATTTGTTGCCGGGCACTGCACCGATCTCGATTGCTCCATATAGAATGGCTCATGAATTAAAAGAATTGAAAGCTCGATTGCAGGAGTTAATGACAAGGATTTGTGAGACCGAGTTTCTCTCCCCGGGTGCTCTGTATTATTCAGAAGAAGAAGGATGGTTCAATGAGACTTTGCATTGATTACCGTCAGCTTAATAAGGTGACTATAAAGAACAAGTACCCATTGCCGAGGATTGATGATTTATTCGATCAGTTAAAGGGGGCCACAGTGTTTTCAAAGATTGATTTGAGGTCTGGTTACTACCAGCTGAGAGTTAAGGAGTCGATGTGTGAAAGCGCCTTTAGGACAAGGTATGGACATTATGAGTTTCTTGTGATGCCTTTCGCTTAACAAATGCTCCAGCTATATTTATGGACTTAATGAATCGGATCTTAGGCCATATTTGGATAAGTTTGTAGTAGTGTTTATAGATGACATTTTAATTTATTCTCGAGATGAGTCTGAACATGCCGAACACTTGAGAACTATATTGCAAATCTTGAGAGAAAAGAAACTGTTTGCCAAGTTTAGTAAAAGTGAGTTCTGGCTTCGTGAAGTCGGATTTTGGGGCATATAGTCTCGGTGATGGTATTGGTGGATCCAAGTAAGATTTCTGCGATCGTCGATTGAAACCGCCAAGAATGTATCCGAGGCTAGAAGCTTTTAGGCTTAGCCGGGTATTATAGACGTTTTGTTGAAGGATTTTCGATGATTGCCTCTCCTATGACTAAGTTGTTGCAAAAGAATGTTAAATTTGAATGGACTGATAAATGTCAACAAAGTTTTGAAAAATTGAAAGCACGATTGACTGAAGCACCAATTTTAGTACAGCCCGAGTTAGGAAAGGAGTTCGTAATTTATAGTGATGCATCATTGACAGGCCTTGGATGTGTGTTGATGCAAGAGGGTAAAGTGGTAGCTTATGCTTGAGACAGTTAAAACCGCATGAGAAGAACTATCCTACACATGATTTGAACGGCATTGTTGTTTTTGCCTTGAAGATTTGGCGACATTATTTGTATGCGGTGAAAATGCGAATTTTTACCGATCACAAAAGTTTGAAGTACTTGATGAATCAAAAGGATCTGAATCATGACAGCGAAGATGGCTTGAATTATTAAAGGATTATGATCTAGTGATTGATTATCATCCGGAAAAGCAAATGTAGTTCTTGACGCCTTGAGCGAAAATTTCTTTTTACTTTGAGAGCCATGAACACGGGTTAGCATTGTCGATGATGGGTCAATCTTAGCGAAATGAGAGCTAAACCGTTATTTCTCCGATTAATTTGTGATGCTTAAAAGAATGATAGTGAGTTGCGGATCAAGAGAACTCAATGCGAATCGAGTTACGACTCGATTTTCGAGTTGGACCGGATGATTGTTTGATGTTTCGAGACAGGATATGTGTGCGAAAAATGATAAATTGATTCGAAAATATTACATGAGGCGCACAATGGCTGTTTATCAGTTCATCTGGTAGCACAAAATGTATAATGATTTAAAGAAGTCGTATTGGTGGCGGTATGAAAAGGACATTTCGAATTTGTAACCAAGTGTTTGATCATCAACAAGTAAAAGTTGAACATCAAGTGCCTTCAGATTACTTCAACCAAGAATGGTGCTCGAGTGGAAATGGGACAAGATTACCATGGATTTTGTAACCGGTTTGCCTTTAACTCCTAAAAAGAAGGATGCTATTTGGGTAGTGGTTGATAGATTAACAAAGTCAGCCCACTTTATACCAAAGACGCGTCGATTACTCACTTGATAAATTAGCGAATTATATGTTGCTGAAATTGTGAAGTTGCACGGAGTACCTATGTCTATAATATCAGATAGAGATCCAAGATTTACCTCGAGATTTTGGAAAAAGTTACAAGAAGCTTTGGGTACAAAATTGAACTTTAGTACCGCATTTCATCCACAAACAGATGGTCAAGCGAAAGAGTAATCCGGTACTCGAAGATATGCTTAGATCTTTGTGTTTTAGAATTTGGAGGTAGTTGGGAGAAATATCTATCTTTGATTGAGTTTGCCTACAATAACAGCTTATCAATCAAGTATACAAATGGCACCGTCTGAAGCCTTGTATGGTCGTAAGTGTCGGACTCCTTTATATTGGACCGAGCTTAGTGAGAAAGCAGATTCATGGAGTTGATCTAGTTAAAGAAACCAAGAGAAAATAAAAGTAATTCGGGATTGCTTGAAAGTCGCTTCAGATCGACAAAAGTCATATGCTGATTTAAAAGAAAAGAGATTGAATTTCGGTGGGTGATAAAATGTTCTTGAAGGTGTCACCATGGAAAAAGATTCGAGATTTAGTCGAAAAGGCAAGTTGAGTCCGCGTTTTATTGGGCGTCTGAGATTCTTGAGAGAATTGGACCGATGGCATATCGGTTGGCCTTACGGCAGCAGAGTTAGAAAGAATTCATAACGTGTTTCATGTATCAATGTTGCGACGTTATCGTTCGATCCTTCACATGTGATTTCTCCAACGAAATTGAGATTCGATCGGATATGACCTATGAGGAAGGACCAATAAAGATTTTGGCTCGAGAGGTTAAACAATTAAGAAATAAAAGTATAGCTTTAGTGAAAGTATTGTGGCACAGACATGGGATAGAAGAGGCTACGTGGGAACTGAAGAAGCTATGAGGAAACAGTACCCAAACCTCTTTCTGGTAAGATTTTTGGGACGAAAATCTCAAAAGGGGGAGAATTGTGACAACCCGAATTAGGGCCTAATCGGAATAGTGGTTTCGTGACCACAAATCCGAGATAGAAATAATTGTTTTATAATTATTTTGGGATTTATGATATGATTGCATGATTGTGTGAAAATTCGTGATGAAATTCTATGCCTAAAGTGCTTAAATTGAAAGTAGGGACTAAATCGAATAAGTTGCAAAATTTGCATCCCGAAGTTTTAGTATGAAATTGTTTTGGAATATTAATTAGGAGGTCTTAAATAGCAATTTGACCAATTTTAAGTTCATGGACAAAATTAGGACATGGAAGGAATTTTGAAAGTTTAGTAAGGAGGGCATTTTCGTCATTTGGATATTAAATGAAATAAAATGGGAAAAATAACACAAAATTGGTCATCATCCTCCTTAGTTGCTGCCAAATTCTCCCTCTCTCCATAGCTAGGGTTTCTTCAATTTTCAAGCTCCATAGTAAGTGATTCCAAGCCCCGTTTTTAATGTTCTTTACGTTTTGGAATCCGGAAGCTCGATTAAGCTTATGCTAGTAATAATTTAACCTAGGGTTCATATTTGGAAAAATACCCATAGGTGAAATTTGTGTATTTTGATGTTTTATGATAGAATATGAGGTTTTAAATTATGTTAAATAACTTGTGCTACTCGGTTTTAAGTGAAAACGAGTAAAAGCAGCATAATCGGTAAAAATACCTATTGTTCATAACTATATGATAAAGTGAGAATTTGATGTGGTTGTAGAAGAGAAAATGTTCAGCATATCATAAAACATAAGAATAAGGGCTGAAATTAATTCCGAGCCTAGGGGCAAAATGTAATTTTGTAAAGTTAGGGGCAAAATGTAATTTTTCCATGATGTGATTTTTGGATTGAAATAAATAGTATGAGTATTAAATGAGCTAAATGTGTTATTATAGATCAAGAAAGACGGAATTGATCTCGAAGCAGGGAAAGGAAAAAGTTTTGGATTAAATTGCAAAATTTCCACATTTTGCACCAAGGTAAGTTTGTATGTAAATATTACAATAATTTCATGTACATTCTTATATTTCAGCCTATTATATGTATATACTAGCTGATGTTGAAGTATAAATCGACTATTGGAAGAATGGAAATAAATAATAGAGAGAGATCCGGTTGAACATTGGAAAAATCGAATAAAATAGATGGAGCGTAGCTAGGTCACATGTATGATGCCGAGTGCACATCATGTGTACAAGAAAGCTACGAGACACCCAGTAGTAGCTAGGTCACATGTGTGATACGAGATGTATCCCATGTAGACAAGAGAGCTACGTGAAAGATAAATGTAGCTAGGTCGCATGCGTGATTCCAAGTGAAGGACACCATGTAGACAAGAGAGCTACGTGAAAGATAAATGTAGCTGGGTGCATGCGTGATTCCAAGTGACGGACACCATGTAGACAAGAGAGCTACGAGACAAATCGGCTAGGTCGCATGAGTGGTACTAAGTGTTCACCATGTGTACAAGAGAGCTGAACTAAACGAAGTATGATGGTGGGGCTATGTGCTGAAACCATTAAATATCGAGGATTGATCCGAATTGTTCAACGGGATGGTTTTGTGGTGACATTGTGGTTTGGACCTATACTTATGGTGAATGAAATATGGTGAAAATGATTTGTGGTATATACAAATATAAGATAAAATGAGGTTAGCATAAAAAAATTTGTGAAAGAGTGAAATTAGCATTAAAACTGTTTTTAGATGGTAGCAGTGACGTGATTTTGAAAATCACCAAAATAGGAGGAATATAATTAGAGGTTGAATGAGATGTGAAATTAAAGTTTAATGAGTCTACTTTCATATAAAAGAAACAGAGCAAGCAAAGGAATTCTATATTTTGAGATATTTACAATTGTATGTGACTTGCTCAGGATGAATACGTGATCCCCTGTTCCAACTTTGAAAAATCATTAAAAATTGTACAAAGCAAATTAAGAAATATAGTTTACATGTCTAAATTCCTTATTGAGACTATTTTTAAATGAAACAGACTTCAGGGTTGTTTGAATTGTGTACTGAGAGAAATTCAATTTGTAGTGAACAGAGGTCAGATCAGTCGAGCTGTGTAACAGGGAAACTTTAACTAATAAACTGTACTAATCGGCTGAACCAAAAATTATAGAAAAAATTATCAAAAAGTTTTATGAGTCTAGATTCAGGAAATTTTACGGATTTGAATTTCGAGTTTGGTAACTCGAGTTATGATTTATTTAGTGAATATGACGCAGCAGAGACAGCTTAATCAAAGTGGAATGAATAGTGAAGTTAAAGTAGATGTACTTGAATTGTTGTGTAAACATGTTAGATTTTTTTATTAGTATTTACATACTTACTTACTAAGCTATAAGCTTACTTTGTTTCTCTCTTTTGTCTTATAGTGTTCTCCGGCTTGCTCAGGAGTTAAGGATCGTGAAGATCTATCCGCACTATCCTACTTTAGGGTATTTGAACTAAACGTTTTGAATTATGGCATGTATAGTAGGCTTAATTATTTTGTTACGTGTCATATTTGTCTAGGTTTAAAATATTAGTTACAGTACTCGACCAGCAAATTTGTACAAGCCATTAAAGTTGGCTAATATTGTTCAAGACATATTTATATTTCGATTATGTTTAATGGTAGGTATTATGTTCTGGTAATACCTTGTATCCTGTTCCGGCGACGGTAACGGGTAAGGGGTGTTACATAGAGGTTCAGTATGATAAGCAAGATCTAGGGTTGATTCTACTTTGCTCGTTGCCCCCGTCTTATTCAACCTTTAGGGACATGATTTTATATGGCTACGAGTCTCTCACAGTTGATGAGGTTTATGATTCTTTGACGTTGTATGATAAGATGAAGCATCTTGTGGTTAAAATTGACTCTTAGGGTGAGGGTTTCATTGTTCATGGGAGACAAGATCGGAATGTTGATGATGATTGTGGAAGAACACAGGAACGAAATCCTTGAGGTAAATCTAAGGGTAGATTGAATTCTTCAAACAGAGGTAAAACTTGCAACTTCTGTAAGAAGAAAGGACACATTAAATATGAGTGCTATAAGCTACATAATAAGATCAAAAGGGAGGCTGCGAATCAAAAGGGAAAACAATTGAAAAATTCTAGTGAAGCTGATGTTGTAGAAGACTACAGCAATGGTGAACTTCTTGTCGCTTCTGTCAACAATTCTAAAGTGAGTGATAAGTGGATCCTTGATTCGGGTTGCACCTTCCACATGAGTCCTAATCAGGATTGTTTTACAACTTACGAAACAATGTCTGAAGGTGTTGTTTTGATGGGAAATAATGCTTCGTGTAAAATTACAGGTGTTGGAACAATTAAAGTTAAGATGTTTGATAGAGTTGTCAGAACACTTAGTAACGTGAGACATGTCCAGAGTTGAAGAGAAATTTAATTTCGTTGAGTACTCTTGATTAAAAAGGATACAAATACACAATTGAAAGTGGGGTTTTGAAGATTTCCAAAGATTCCCTTGTTGTGATGAAAGGGCCGAGAAAGATGCCAAGTTATATGTTTTGTAGGGTTCTACTGTTACTGGTGATGCAGCTATCGCTTCCTCTTCCTTGTTAGATGATGATATTACTAAACTTTGGCATATGCATCTAGGGCATATAAATGAGAATAGCATGGCAGAATTAAGCAAAAGAGGACTTCTTAATGGGAAAGGAATTTGCAAACTAAAGTTCTGTGAGGACCACATTTTTGGGAAGCAAAAGAGAGTTCGATTCACCAGAGGAATCCATAACACGAAGGGAATGTTGGAGTGTATTCATTCTAATCTTTGGAGGCCATCTAGAATGTAACAACTTGATTTAGACCTTAATCGAAATGGTGGTTTTGAGACCATGAATTTGAGTCAAAATAATATTTAAATATTATTTCTCGTATTTATTACATGTGAATTTGCATGTGTGAAAGTTTCGTATGAAAATTTGATTGTTTGTGTGCTTAATTTAATAAAAGGACTTAATCGCGTAAATTGAAAACCTGATAGTTTAAAGCATAAGGGTTGAAGTGTTAGTGGCTCTTTAATATGAAGCCCTTATAATGCAATTAGCCATAATTAAATGAGTTGGGCGGTTGTAGACAACCAATATAATGATTTTATATTATTTAGTAAAGGTTAAAATAGTAAAAGATGAAATAATATATGTTATAATATAACATAAATAATAAAATGATGTTTATATATGCATGTTTTGACCGAAACTAAAGCTTGGTGATATTCAGCCATTTCTTAAGCTTGATTCAAGGTTAGTTTGGTTTCGGTTTTTTATAATTTTTACGTTTTTGAGATCGTTGCTTCGAATACTATCCGACCCATGCTAGAATTTCTGATTTTGATGAATGTTTTGAGTTGTGCCATTGATGAATATTTTTGTTTTGTGATGTTGATGATGAAATATTAAAGATCTGTTTTAGATTAACATGTTTTGTATTGGAATTTTTGATGAATTTGAGTAATTAGGGCTAAATTGCAAAAATAATAAATTGAGGGACTAAAATGTGAAATAAATGAAATATATGGATTAGTATGAGTATAAGGAATATTCGGCCTAACTATGTTGTTGTGAGATTGTGCATATTTTGTGTTTTATGCAATATGGACTAAATTGTGAAAAATGTGAAATACCAGGGGTAAAAGTGTAATTTGCCCATTTGTGTGTTTTTGGATGAATTTGGTTGAATATTTAATTTAATAAATTTAATTTATATTAATTTAGATCAAGAAAAGAGAAAATCGGATTTAGATCGGGGGAAAAGTAAAGTTGTCGACTAGTCGATCCGTACCAGTTTTTCATTGTCCGAGGTAAGTCTTTAAGCAATTAAATATCGTCAATTTTGAATGTAACATAGTTAAATATGCTGATTTAGAATTCATGGAATTAAGGTATAGTTAGCCGAATGTGATAAAGCATAGAGATAATGTATTTGAGTTTAACTCGATTGAATTATACCATTTGGAAGACAGTATAAATTATGTGGAATATCTGAAATGTTCGATATATGAACTGTTTATGAGACAGCTTTATAATAATGATATTCGGGCTTTGAGCCTAGTAAGCCTTGTGCTGGTGAATTTAATCGGGCTTTATGCCTAGCAGGCTTAATGCCGGTGTATAAAAATTAGACTTTGAGTCTAGCAGGCCTTGTGCCGATGTGTAATTCAGGCTTATGCGTAGCAGGCTTTATGCCGGTGATTTACCATAAGTTTATGCCTAAAAGACTTCATGCTGGTGTGGTATTTAAGTAAGCAAATTGAGTTAAATGGCCAGGTATGAATTAACCTGTTCCCTATGTGAGATAAGGTAAGTAAGTACTTAAAATATTTATGTTAAATCATGTATAATAGTAATGAAAAATATATGTGAGTTTAGTATGTGCATTCGACCTTGTAACTAAATAAATTGTATATTAATGAAATGATTATTCACTAGGTGTACAAGTGTGACCATGTATATTGGGCCATATAGGTAATGTACATATGTGATGTTATACAAAATCTTGTGTATTCGACCAAATAACTGATGTTTGTATATGAAGTTAATTCTAGTTTTTGTGAGTTTGTGTAAATGAATGGAAGTATACTTGAATGTGTAACGGTATTTGACTTTGAAAGTTGAATGAAAATTTGTAAAATTTTAACCTTATAAGTATTCGTCCAAAGTGATTGTTATGTTAAACATGTGTTGTTATGGAATGTATAAGTTGAGATTAAGTATGACATTGATATAGTAAATTGGTTCAGTTTAAATTTTAAGAAGTTGACTATATTTTTAAGTTATATTTGCTTATGACTTACTAAGCTAAGTTAGCTTACTCTGTGTGTATTTGTATACTCTGTTTTATAGATTTTGAAGCAAGTTACGAGCTCGGGGATTGTCAACAAAGTTCATCACACTATCTACAGCTTCGGTATTTAAATAATCAAATTCGAATTATGGCATGTATAGGTTGGAATGTGTTTAGAAACAATGAACTTTGGTTTTGTACAAAAGCCATGCGAATATGGCTTATTCCTACGATAAATTCGTTTATGGTTGATTATGTTTGAATTCAATTTTGGTTATCGTGTTAAGTGCTATGATGAAATGATATTTGTGATAGGTAAATTATGACTTAGAAATGGAAGATAATATATAATTGAAGTTGATTAATGGCTAAAACTTGTATGAAAGAACCGATCATAAGTAAAATGGTTGGTTTGGGATGTGTTTTATATTAAGACAAGGTGTATGCGAAATTTGCTTATTATGCTTGGACTTGGTTTGATATTTTCTTAGATATAATGTTTAATAAGTTTAGTCTTGGCAATTTGGTGGTGGAAATTTTGGATGTGAATGCAATTTTAAGTAATAAGATTCGGCCATGCAAAGTATTAAGAAAATAAAATGTTTCATGATGATTTTAGTTAATTGTTTTGGTATGAATTCCAATCTTAAACGTGGCTTTGAATTTAGAGGAAGTGCATGTTATCTATATTCATATCTATACCTTAATAGCATGTTCGGTCATGTTAAGTTGCATATGCGATTGTTAGTTAAGTTAAGTAATAAGATTTAATCAGTTTTATCATATGCATGTGTTAAAGTTATTAATTGTGTCTGAAAATGTTTATGATATAATAATGTAATGAACTTAAGATCAGTGTAACATATTGAAATTTTAGTATGATAGTTGTTTACTAAACTGTATGTATGATTTTTTGTAAAGCTTACTTGAGTATGCTTAGTTAAACTTACTTATACATGAATATATTCGAATGGGTGTTTTAGATTATTATTTCATTAACGATTTTGTTAAATTGTATTATGTTCTATGTTTAAATCTATAATTTATATTTTGTTTTAATATATGCTGAATTATGGTTTAAACATATTTTTAGTATGAACTGTGATATGATCGGTAATGTCTCGTAGCCTATCCGGCGACGAAAACGGCTAGGGTGTTACACAGAGTACCGTCGAGAGGTGGAGCTAATTATATGCTAACTTTTATTGATGATTTTTCCTGAAAAGTTTGAGCGTTCTTCTTGAAGCAGAAAAGTGATGTGTTTTCTACATTTAAGCCTTGGAAAACTATGATTGAAAAATAGACGGGAAAACAAATAAAATACCTCTGCACAGATAATGGCTTAGAGTTTTATTTTGATGAGTTTGATAAACTGTGCAAGTCAGAAGGGATTGTGAGACACTTGACAGTTCATCATACTCCATAGCAAAACGGCGCTACAGAATGAATGAACAGAACGATTATGGAGAAGGTTTGATGTATGTTGTCAAATGCCAACTTACCAAAGTCGTTTTGGGCCGAAGCAGCCTCTACTGCATTGTATTTGATCAATCGATCTCCATCCGTTTCCATTGAGAAAAAAGACTCCACAAGAGGTATGGTCTGGTAATCCTGCTAACTATTTTGATTTAAAGATCTTTGGGTGTCTTGCATATGCTCATATTGATAATGGAAAATTAGAACCAAGGTCCATTAAATACGTTTTTCTTGGTTATAAAGCTAGTGTAAAAGGGTATAAGTTATGTTGTCTTGAAAATAGAAAAGTTATGATTAGTAGAGATGTTGTTTTTGATGAAACTGCTATACTACCTAACTTATCTCTTAAAGACTCTTCCAATAAAGAAAATCAAAAGTAGGTAGAACATCAGATTAATCCAGTATCTACAATAGAGTCGACCCCTGAAGCCAGTATAAAAATTCAAAATAGAGTTGTTTCTTCACCACAATACTCTATTCCCAAAAACAGAACTAGAAGAGAAATTAAACCTAAAAAAAGTATGTCGAGGCTGATCTATGCTTTAAATGTAGCCGAAGATATAGATGCAAACCAAGAGCCATCTAATTATTCTTAGGTGATTAGCTGTGAAGGCTCAGAAAAGTGGATGTTTGCTATTCAAGAGGAGATGGAATAACTCCATAAATCGAACATGGGATCTTGTGAAGCTTCCTAAAGGTAAAAAGGTCGTTCTTTATAAATGAGTGTTTAAAAAGAAAGAAGAGACTCTCGAAGTTGAAGGACCCAACTATAAAGCAAGGCTTGATGTAAAGGGTTACAGTCAAATTCCAGGAGTGGACTTTACAGATGTGTTCTCCCAAGTTGTGAAGCATAGTTCAATTCGAGCTTTTCTTGGTATTGTGGCTATGCATGATTTGGAGCTTGAGCAGTTAGATGTAACAACTGCATTTTTGCATGGAGAACTTGAGGAGGATATTTACATGCAACAGCTAGAGGGCTTTACAATCTCAGAAAAAGAGGACTATGTTTGCTTGCTGAAAAATTCCCTTTCCGGTTTGAAAAAGTCACCAAGCTAGTGGTCCAAGAGGTTTGATTCCTTTATAACTTCTCATAATTTCAAAAGAAGTAGCTTTGACAGTTGTGTTTACTTTAAGAAAAACAGTGATGGTTCTTTTGTGTATCTACTCCTTTATGTTGATGACATGTTGATAGTAGCGAAAGATAAAGAAGAGATAAGAAAGGTCAAAGCCTAACTAAGTGAAGAATTTGAGATGAAATATTTGGAACCAGCAAAGAAGATACTTGGTATGGAGATTCTTAGAGATAGAAAAAAAACTAAATTGTACCTAAATTAGAAGGTTTGCAGGTTTAATATGCAGAGTGTTAAGCCTATTAGTACTTCTTTAGCAGCCCATTGCATACTTTCATCGACTTTATCTCCACAATTAGATGATGAGATTGAGTAAATGTCACATGTTCCATACTCTAGTACAGTGGGATCTCTCATGTATGCTATGGTTTGTTCACATCTAGATTTATCATATGCAGTCACTGCAGTTAGCAAATACATGGTGAATCCTAGTAAAGAACATTGGAAAGTAGTTGAGTGGATTTTAATATACTTACGAGGTACTATTGATGTTTGCTTACAGTTTGGAAGAACAAGATATGGAGTCATTGGATATGTTGATGCTAATTTTGCTGGAGACCTTAATAGAAGAAGATCTCTTATAGGTTATGTTTATACAATTGGAGGTCATGTAATTAGTTGGAAAGCCACTTTGCAAACTATAGTCGCTTTGTCTACCACTGAAGCTAAGTACACGGTGATTTCTGAGGCTTGTAAAAAAGCTATTTGGTTGAAGGGACTCTTTAGTGAACTCAATGAAGACCTTCAAATTAGCATAGTATTTTGTGATAGTCAGAGTTCTATCTTCCTTACAAAAGATCAAATGTTTCATGAGAGAACAAAACACATTGATGTTTGATATCATTTTGTTCGTGTATTATTGCTCGTGGTGATATTGTTATGAGCAAAAATATAACTCATGAAAATCCTGCAGATATGATGACTAAGTCACTTCCTATAACCAAGTTTAAGCATTGCTTAGACCTGTTTGGTGTTCATTGTTGAAGTTAAACACTAAGTGTAACACCCCTAACCCATATCCGTCGTCAAAACAGAGTTTTGGAGCATTACCAAAACTTTCAGAACAATTTTCAAATAATTTATGTAAATTACTATTCATTAACCGAGATCATTCAAAACGTCCCTTGATTGGACCCTCGAGGCCCAATACGAGCATCAAAATTGAGTCAGGACATAATCGAGAGCTCTACAAATTTTTCACAAAATTTTAAAAATTTTCCAAGGGTGCAGGGCTCACAAGCCCATGTGGTCCAAGGGACACGCCTGTGTGACCCTAGGACACGCTCGTGCTGTAGGTCGTGTTCGAATCCGTGTAACTCTCTAACTTGTGCACATGGCCATGCCACACGCCCATGTACTAGGCCGTGTGGTTAATTAATTCCATTCGGAATTAGGTGTAGGTTTCACACTGCCAAGACACATGCCCGTGTTCTAGGCCGTGTAGCACACATGGCTAAGACACACACCCATGTCTCTGGCCATGTGCTCAATTCTGAGCATTTTGTTTCTCAAAATTAAGGTGTATGGGACACAAGGGCTAACGACACGCCCGTGTACCAGATCGTGTGTCACACACGGTCTAGACGCATGCCAGTGTGTCTGACCGTATTGACAAAATAAAGTAATTTCCTAGCCTTATTTGTCACCCAAATTTACCATTTCATGCACTAAAACATACCAAACACATTCCAACCAATTTAAGTATTCAAATTAAATAAATTCCATCATTCATCATGGCATACCATTATATGCATACATGCTTACAATATTTCCTTGGTTCAATCCATATATTATACATAATTTGATCAACTACTTAACATATATTTAGCTACCATAACATGATATTACAAGTATATCAAAACAACCATTACTAGTCATTCCAATGGCTAGATTACAAGCATCATTATCAAGCCACTAATGGTCAAGTTGTCCTATACATGCTATTATATCAAAATGATTTTACTAAGTATACCCAAAATAAGCTAGATGATAATGTAACAATGCTCCAATGATCTAACCTTCGCGAGTTTCCAAGCACTATAAAACAAGGGAAAATAAAATGGAGTAAGCATTACATGATTAGTAAGTTCGTATAACAGAAACTAAACTTATCAGTCCTGTTTATTAAATCTAAGCATACAATATCATCCATTAGCAAAATTGCCTGAACAAATGCATTCAATCAAACATGTTAGTCACAAAAATCTTCATATCAATCAAGTAAACATAGATGAGCTCATCATGCAATATTCTTTCAAGTCATTATCATTTCATCTCATAATTGTCATGCCATGTCAAGAGTCTTATCTCCGTTGAATCATTGAAATTCCAATGGATGATCAAGTAGTACACTCGAGGTGTATGGTTAATAATCCGTCAATTTCTTATTCAAGGATACCCATTAGGGAACCTAATCAAGGAACACACTCTCGAGCCACATATCGTATAACAGGATTACCAGTCCAGGCTAAATCCTTTATATAACGTATGCTCAATAGAGCTCAATTAGGATTACCAATCCAGGTTAAATCCTAATCATAAAGTGTGCTCGAGAGGTATTATATCAAGATTACCTGTTCAGGTTAAATCCTTTCTATAATGAGGTCAATAGGATTACTCGTCCGAGCTAAATCCGTCAGCAACAAATGCAAGACCTTATCCATTTCGAGAAAACACATATATTCATCAGAATTCAATATTCAATTTGGACTTAACCCATTTTTCATCATTTCAAGCATGTATTAAATTTTCTATTATAGCATTCAAGTAATGCATTTCACTATAAGTCACATTACATACAAACACAGCATTCAATTAACATAATTACATTCTCGATTGAGTTACATGAACTTACCTCGACACTTGTTTGCATATAAAATCTACAAATCAGAAACCTTTTCTTTTTTTCGGTCTAACCTCGAATTTGTAAGCCTTGAAAGTTTCTTCTCTCTCTTCTATGGTTTCCATATAATATTGGGGTTGATGATGACAAAATAAGATGATATTTCTTTTTATCATATTTTAATTAATTAATTATTTTAATTTTCAATTTAGTCCCTACTCTTTTCTAATTTTTCCATGGATGAGTCACTAAAAATCTACATACTTTCCTTTGATGGTCTAATTACCATATAAGGACCTCTAGTTTTGAATTCCATAGCTATTTAATCCTTATAGCTGCTAGAATTCAACTTTTACATTTTATGCAATTTAGTCCTTCTTATAATTAAACACTTAATCTATAAAATTTTCGTATCAAAATTTTCACACGACATGTCTATCATAATAATTACCATATAATAGAATAAAAATAAACTTTATTTTCGGGTCGAATTTGTGGTTCCGAAACCACTATTCCGATTTCATTGAAAAATGGACTGTTATAACTGTCCCCTTTAAGGATTTTCGTCCTCGAAAATCTTACTAGTAAAAAGATTCAGGTAATGCTTCCTCATAGTGTCCTCTGGTTCCCAAGTAGCTTATTCAATACCATGTCATTTCCAAAGAGCTGTTACTAAAGCTACATTTTTATTTCTTAACTCTTTTGTTTCCCGAGCTAAGATTTTGATTAGTTCTTCAATATATGTCATATTAGGCTGAATCTCTACCTCTGTCGAAGAGATAACATGTGAGGGATTGGATCGATAGCGTCGTAACATAGACACATGAAAAATATTATGAATTTGATCAAGTTCGGGTGGTAAAGCTAACCGATATGCAACCGATCCAATTCTTTCTGTAATCTCGTATGGTCCAATGAACTGTGGACTTTGTTTTCCTTTACGACCAAACCGGAGAAATTTCTTCCAAGGTGATACTTTCAAGAATACTTCGTCACCGACTTGAAATTCTATTTCTTTTCGTTTAAGATCAGTATAGGACTTTTGACGATCAAAGGCTGCTTTCAAATTGTCCCGAATTACTTTAACTTTTTCCTTGGTTTCACGAACTAAGTCAACTTCGTGTAACTTTTTCTCACTGAGTTTTGTCTAATAAAATGGAGTTCTACATTTGTGACCATACAAAGCTTCATATGGTGGCATTTTGATGCTGAACTGATAACTGTTATTATAAGCAAATTCAACTAAAGACAAGTACTTTTCCCAGTTACCTTCAAACTCAAGTATACAACATCGAAGCATATCTTCCAAGATCTGTATTACCTGTTCAGATTGACCCTCTGTCTGGGGATGAAATGCAGTACTAAAGTGTAATTGAGTACCTAGGGTCTCTATCTGAAATAATGGAGGCAGGCACTCCATGCAATCTGACAATCTCAGAGACATATAATTCAGCTAATTTGTCCAAAGAATAATGCACGAGTACTGAAATAAAGTGTGCAGGATTTGTCAACCGATCAAAAATTACCCAAATGACATCTTTCTTTCTTGGAGACAGAGGTAATCTCGATACAAAGTTCATATTAATTCTTTCCCATTTCCATTTTGATATCGTAACTGGCTGTAATAGTGCAGAAGGCAACTGATGTTTAGCTTTTACTTACTGACATATCAAACACTTAGATACAAACTTAGAAATATCTCGTTTCATTCCTGGCCACTAGTACATCTTTTTCAAATCGTTATACATTTTATTACTACCAGGATGTATAGACATGTTACCATTATGAGCTTCATTCAAAATCTTCTGTACTAGTTCTGAACTTTTTGGTACAGATACTCTGCCTCTGAATAAAAAACAACCATCAGTCCCGATATGAAATTCTGAGTCATGAGTCGATTCACTTTGTATTCATTTCGCTTGCAAATTACTATCATTTTTCTGAGCTTCAGAAATCTGCTGCAAAAACATTGGTCTAGCTTTTAACTCAGCTATAATTGATCCATCATCAGATAATGACAATCGAGTATTCATAGCTCGCAAGGAAAACAGAGATTTTCTGCTCAGAGCATCAGCAACCATATTGGCTTTTCTTGAATGATGTCAATGAAAAGATCATAATCCTTCAGTAATTCAAGCCATCTGCGCTGTCTTAAATTCAAATCTTTCTGTGACATTTTTCACTAAACAAGTAATGCCGCCAGATTTTCAATGCGGACACAATGGCTGCCAATTCAAGATCATGTATCGAGTAGTTCTTTTCATGTGGCTTTAGCTGTCTTGAAGCATAGGCTACTACTTTACCTTTTTGCATCAAAGCACAGCCTAAACCATTCAATGGTGCATCACTGTAAATTATAAATTGCTTACCCGATTTTGGCTGAACTAACACTTCAATAAAGCTTTTAATCTATCAAAACTCTGCTGTCATTTATCAGTCCACTCAAATTTCACATCTTTCTGTAGTAAATGAGTCATCGGAGAAGCTATCATTGAAAAGTTTTTTACAAACCTCCGATAATAACCAGTTAGTCCCAGAAAACTTCAAACTTCAGACACATTCCTCAGTGGCTTCCAATTAACAATGGTTGAAATTTTATTCAAGTCTACCCTAACACCTTCAGCAGATACTATATGCCCAAGAAAACTAACTTCCCGAAGCCAAAATTCATATTTACTGAATTTGGCATATAATTGTTTCTCTTTCAGAGTTTACAACATTATTGTCAAATGCTCAGCATGTTTATTTTCATTTTGAGAGTAAACGAAAATATCATCTATAAATACCACCACAAACATGTCCAAATACAGGCTGAAAATTATGTTAATCAGATCCATAAACATTACAGGTGCATTTGTCAAGCCGAATGGCATCATAAGAAACTTCTAGTGTTCATACCTAGTTCTAAAAGCTGTCTTTGGCACATCTGAATCTATTACCCATAGTTGATAGTAACCAGAATGGAGATCAATCTTCGAAAATACAGTGGCACATTTTAACTTGTCAAACAGGTCATCAATACGAGGCAGTGGATACTTGTTCTTTATTGTAACTTTGTTGAGTTGTCTGTAATCGATACAAAGACTCAACGATCCATCCTTCTTCTTTACAAATAGAACAAGGCGCACCCCAAGGTGAGAAACTAAGTCGAGCAAGACCTCTTTCAATCAACTCTTGCAATTGTACTATCAGCTCTTTCAATTCAGTAAGAGCCATTCTGTAATGTGCTATGGATATAGGTGTTGTTCCCGAAACAAGATATATAGAGAATTCCACTTCTCTATCCGGTGGTAAACCAAGTAATTCTTCTGGGAATACATCAAGAAATTCACATACAACCAGCACTGATTGAATCTTTGACTCAGATACTTTAGTATCGAACACATATGCAAGGTAAGCATCATAACCCTTTCGGACATATTTCTGTGCTGATATTGCTAAAATCACATTAGGTATTCTGTGCTGATATTGCTAAAATCACATTAGGTAATCCATCGAGTTTATCAGATTCAACATGAAGTAATTCACCACTCTCACATTTCAATACAATATATTTCTTCTTACAATTCACCACTGCATCATATTTGGTTAACCAATCTATTCCCAGAATCACATCAAAGTCATCGAATGGTAGTAACATCAAGTCAACCAAAAATCAATAACCTTTTGCCTTCAACGGACAATTTTTACAAACTTTATCCACAATAACACACTGACCTAAGGGGTTTGAAACTTTAACCACAAATTCAGCGAATTTAATAGGTAAATTCTTAACAGTCACTAACTTCATGCATATGTATGAATGTGTGGAACCAAGATCAATCAATGTAGTAATATCAGTATCAAGTAGAGAAAATGTACCAGTAATGACGTCTGGTGCAGAGGCATCCTCCTTAGCACGAATAGCATATGTTCTTACAGGTGTTTGTGCCTCAGATCTAACTGTTATATCCCTGGTAGTGCCTCAACCACCACTAATATTACCGGGATGACCAGGTGGTCTGCCCCTCGAAATAGGATTACTAGGCTTTGGAGCTAGTTTTATCTCTTTTTCAACTTTTTTTGGGCAATCTCTGAGAAAATGGTCAAGTGAACCACATCCAAAACAAGCTCCACTTCTACACCGAAATTCCCTATGATGAAATTTGTTACAATGTTTACATTTCGGTTTGGGATTACCAACATTACCCACACAGGTCACAGATGGATATGAAGACCTCAGGTTAGAACGTTGAGAGCCCCGCTCTCTTCCAAAATATCCCGTAGAGGTGGTCACACGATCATAATCAATTTTTAATTTCTTAGAAGCAAATTATTGTAACTTACTCATAGTTCTTTTTCTAGAGACCTGAGCCTCTCTTTCAACTTATTTCTTTTCTTTACACAATTCCTCAGCTTTATGTGCTCGACCGGCTGACACCGCAAATTCCCTTATTTCAAGAATTCCAATCAAAAACTTGATATCCTTATTTAAACCCTCTTCAAAGCATTTACACATTTTAGCCTCGATTAAAACCCATTCTCTAGCATATTTGCTCAATCGAAAAAATTCTCGTTCATATTCGGATATAGTCATGTTTCCCTGCTTGAGTTTTAAAAATTCTTTCTTTTTTGATCCATAAATCTCTAACTAACATATTTCTTTCTGAATTAAGCCTTGAAGAATTCCCATGTAACGTTCTCTCTCGGTAAAATTGAAGTTATGGTATTCCACCAATGATAAGTTGTATCCTTCAGTAGGGATACTGCACATTTCAGACATTTGGCAGGTGTACAGGATAATTCATAAAAAAACCCGGATAGTATTTTCTAGCCAAAACTCAACCCTTTTTGGATCATCATCTATGGTAGCTCTAAATTCTTTCACCCCATGCTTGCAAATTTTATCTACCAAAGACTTTCCAATTCTAATAGGTTCAGCACCCTATGGTACCTCAAGAACCGGTTGAGGAGCAGGTGGGGGAGATCATTGTACAGCAGGGTTTGTTCTTAAGTACTCGGTAAACTATTTATTCATCAATTGAAAGAAGGCCTATCTTGCCTCCTCACCTTAGCCCTCAGACACGGACCTCTCACTACCAGACGCTGATGCAACTCTTTGAACTGAAGCTGAAGCATTGCTCTCACTTCCTTGAATTTAGCTCTAGCTCGGTTGGATAACATTACTGTATGAAAAACATATTTAAAATGATCAGGAGTCATCACACAATCACAAATTATATAACGACATGTATAGCTAAACTCGTGTTTGCTACATCAAATCTGAGAATCGACTAAACCGTAGCTTTGATACCACTAAATGTAACACCCGTAGCTTGTATCTTTCGTTAGAACAGGGTTTTAGAGCATTACCAGAACTTTCATAATAATTTTCAAATAATTTATGTAAATTACTATTCTTTAACCGAGATCATTCAAAACATCCCTTGGTTAGACCCTTGATGCCCAATACAACCATTAGAATCGAGTCAGGACTTAATCGGTAGCTCTAGGAATTTCTCGCGAAATTTCAAAAATTTTCCAATGGTGTAGGGCTCACATGCCCTTATGGTCCAAGGGACATGCCCGTGTGACCCTGGGACACCCCCGTGCTACAGGCCGTGTTCAACCTCGTTTAACTCTCTGACTTGTGCACATGGCTATGCCACACACCTATGTGCTAGGCCTTATGGTTAATTAATTCTATTCAAAATTAGGTACAGGTTTCACACGGCCAAGATAGATGCCCGTGTTCTAGGCCATGTAGCACATATGGCTGAGACATACAATCGTGTCTTTGCCCGTATGCTTAATTCTGAGCATTCTGTTTCTCAAAATTAAGGTGCAGAGGACACACAGCCTAACCACACGCCCGTGTGTCACACACGGTCTAGACATATGCCTGTGTGTCTGCCCGTCTGGACAAAATACAGCCATTTCCTAGCCTCATTTGTCACCCAAATTTACCATTTCCCTACACGAAAAAATACCAAACACGTTCCAACCAATTCAAGCATTCAAATTAAATAAATTCCATCATTCATCATGGCATACCATTATATGCATATATGCTTACAATCTTACCCTGGTTCAATCCATATATTAGACATAATTTGATCGACTACTTAACATATATTTAGCTACCATAACATGACATTACAAGTATATAAAAAAAACCATTACTAGTCATTCTAATGGCTAGATTACAAGCATCATTATCAAGCCACTAATGGTCAAGTTGTCCTATACATGCCATTATACCAAAATGATTTTACTAAGTATACCCAAAATAAGCTAGATGATAGTGTGACGATGCTTCAATGATCTCCAACTTTAAAGATTTTCCAAGCACTATAAAATAAGGGAAAATAAAATGGAGTAAGCATTACATGCTTAGTAAGTTCTTATAACGAAAACTAAACTTACCAATCCCGTTTATTAAATCTAAGCATACAATATCATGTTTTCCATCCATTAGCAAAATTGCTTAAACACATGCATTCAATTAAACATGTTAGTCACAAAAATCTTCATATCAATCAAGTAAAGATAGATGAGCTCATCGTGAAATATTTTTCCAACTCATTATCATTTCACCTCATAATTCTCATGCCACGTCAAGAGTCTTATGTCTATTGAATCATTGAAATTCCAATGGATGTTCAAGTAGTACACTCTAGGTGTACGGTTCAATAATCCATCAATTTCTTATTCAACGATACCCATTAGGGCACCTAATCAAGGAACACACTCTAGAGCCACATATCGTATAACAGGATTACCAGTCTAGGCTAAATCCTTTATATAATGTATGCTCAATAGAGCTCAATTAGGATTATCAGTCTAGGTTAAATCCTAATCATAAGTGTGTTCGAGAGGTATTATATCAGGATTACTTGTTCAGGCTAAATCCTTTCTATAATGAGGTCAATAGGATTACTCGTCCGAGCTAAATCCGTCAGCAACAAATGCAGGACCTTATCCATTTCAAGAAAACACATATATTCATCAGAATTCAATATTCAATTTGGACTTAACCCATTGTTCATCATTTCAAGCATGTATTAAATTTTCCATTATAGCATTCAAGTAATGCATTTCAATATAAGTCACATTACATACAAACACAATATTCAATTAACATAATTACATGCTCGATTAAGTTACATGAACTTACCTCGACACTTGTTCGCATATAAAATCTACTAATCCAAAACCTTTTCTTTTCCTCTGTCTAACATTGAATTTGTGTTGTTTGGATCCAATTAAGCCTTAAAAGTTTCTTCTATCTCTCCTAGAGTTTCCATATAATTTTGGGGTTGAAGATGGCAAAATAAGATGATATTTCTTTTTAGCATCTTTTAATTAATTAATTATTTTAATTTTTAATTTAGTCCCTACTCTTTTCTAATTTTTCCATGTATGAATCACCAAAAATCTACATTCTTTTCTTTAATAGCCTAATTACCATATAAGTACCTCTAGTTTTGAATTCCATAGCTATTTAATCCTTATAGTTGCTAAAATTCAACTTTCGCATTTTATGCGATTTAGTCCTTCTCATAATTAAACACTTAATCGATAAAATTTTTGTATCAAAATTTTCACTCGACATGACTACCATAATACGGACCATATAATAAAATAAAAATAAATTTTATTTTTGGGTCGGCTTCGTGGTCCCGAAACCACTGTTCCGATTTCACTAAAAAATGGGTTGTTACACTTAAGGGGTTTTATGGAAGAGGTGGAGAACTTGTTCGTTGAGAGTTCGTGATGAAGAACTTGTTCATTGAGAATTCGTGTCAAGGTGGATATTGTTAGAATTAAGTGACCCGAATCCTTATTTAAATAAGATACAATGGTAAAATAAAATAAAAATAAAATCCATATAGAACTACACTTCTGTTATTTTATTTTAGAATAAGGTTTTTTAAACCTTAATAAACTCTATCTATTTAATATTGATTAGAATAAGGTGTTTCAATCTTACTACACTTTTATTAGATTATGGTTTTACAAGGCTATAAACAGACATAGTCTACTCGTATTGTAATTATTCGAATTCGATATAGTGAACTTTCTTCTCCTCTGCCCATGGTTTTTTCCCGAAAGGGTTTCCATGTAAAATTTGTGTGTTCTTTATTTTTATTTCTCTTTTCTTTGCAATATATTGTCATTACCGACGTTCTATTTTTTATAGTTTAACTAATTAATTATTTACATTTTGCAAAATAAATCATTTGGAACGTTATTTGGTCGAATTTACATTCAAATTCGAGGTGCAAGTGCAATAAGGGGTAGCCTTTATATAAATAAATTGTGCACGAGTTGACGGCTGCGATCATACCGACAGAAATGTGCTGGATCCCATCAGAACACTGCAGTGAAGTGTGCTTGGGTGAGAGTAGTACTAGGATGGGTGACCTCCTAGGAAGTCCTCGTGTTGCACCCCCCTTTTATTTCATATAAGTTTTTTAAACATCATTTAACTAATTAATTATTTACATTTTGTAAAATAAATCATTTGAAACATTATTTGGTCAAATTTGCATTCAAATTCAAAGCGCACGTACGATAAGGGTAGCCTTTATATAAATAGAATGCGCAAGAGTTGACGGGTGCGATCATACCAACACTAATACACCGGATCCAATTAGAACTCCGCAGCTAAGCGTGCTCGGCTAGGAGTAGTACTAAGATAGGTGACCTCTTGGGAAGTTCTCATGTTGCACCCCTCCAGGTGACCTCTTGGGAAGTTCTCATGTTGCACCCCTCCCATTTCATTTCATATAATTTTTTTAAAACATCGTTTAAATAATTTGTTATTTGCATTTTGCAAAATAAATCATTTGAAATGTTATTTGGTCAAATTTGCATTCAACTATGAGGCGCAAGTGCGATAAGGGGTAGCCTTTATATAAATAGATTGCGCAAGAGTTGCCGGGTGCGATCATACCATCACTAATGCATTAGATCCCATCAGAACTCCACAGTTAAGTGTGCTTCGGCGAGAGCAGTACTAGAATGGGTGACCTTGTGGGAAGTTCTCGTGTTGAACCCCTCCCATTTTATTTCATACAATTTTTTTAAACATTGTTTCAATAATTAGTTATTTTCGTTTTGCGAAATAAATCATTTAAAATGTTATTTAGTCCAATTTGCATTCAAATTCAAGGCGCAAGTGCAATAAGGGGTAGCCTTTATATAAATAGATTGTGCAAGAGTTGACGGGTGCGATCGTACCAGCACTAATGTACTGGATGTGACAGCCCTAAATTGACCCTAGTCGGAAAGTGGTTTCGGGACCACTAAACCGAGTCATAAAAAAATAATTAACCGTCCTAGTTGATGCTCATTATATGTACTTATGCATGTGTGAAAATTTCATGTTTGAATTTTGTTAATTGTAAGTGAATTTTAGTAAATAGGACTTATGTGAGAAAATTTAGAAATGTGCTAGGCAAATGTAAAGTGGCCTATTAATGCATGTTATAGAAATGGTGGGTTTGCATGTCAAATTGCCCAATATTTGAGCTAGTGGCCGGCCATGCTATGAGTGGAAACATGTCACAAACATGTTATGTTAGTGATGTATGTTAGGAACAATAAAATAAGGAGTATGGGTAATAAAGAAATGGAAAAAGGAAAGAATGTGTGTGATTGTTTCTCCCCTCCCCATTGCCGTGAATGTAAGAAAGAAAAAAAAAAAAAGTGTCCATCTTTCTTCATTTCTCTTGGCGAATGTTCTAAGGAAGAAAGAAAAACAAGTTGTGTTCTTTGGTTCTTCTTGGCGAATTGAAAGGAAGAAGAAGGAGTGAAGCAATCGGTCATCTTAGGTCACTATTAAGGTAAGGAAGTTTGTACTAGCTCTTGAAATTTTAGTTGATATTGAGTGAGATATCAAGTGATTTTTGTAAACCATGTTGAAATTTTGATTTTTGGGGTGAGTATGGTTTTCGGCTATAAAAGATTAATAAGGGTGATGGTTGTGTTTCATGCTAAACTTAGATGAATAATGGTAGTTTCCTTACATCTTGATATCTATGAGTTCCTTTCTTGGTTCTACCTGTGACACCCCGAATGTGACCCTAGTCGGAGAGTGGTTTCGGGACCACGAAACCGAGTCACAAGAATAATTAAGTGTTATATTCCGTACTTATTGTATGTGGAATTGGTATGCGTAAATATTTCGTGTCTCGATTTTTATTAATTAGGTGCTAAATTATAAGAAAGGACTTAGTAGTGAACTTTGAAAGTACGATAGGAAATAGGTGATGACTAATTAAAGCATGCATGCAAAATAATAGACTTGCATGTCAAATTCCCCTTTCTACAAGTAATGGCCGGCCATGACAAAGAATATGGGTCAAACATGTCATGAAACATGTTTTGTTGGGCATTAGGGAGAAATAGTAAACAAATAAGCATGGGTAAGAAAAGAATGAAAAAAAAAATGTGTGTGAGAGAGTGGCATACCCCATTGCCGTGAGTTGTAGAGAAGGAAAGAAAAAATTTTGTTCATCCTTTCTTTGAGCCAAAACTAAGGAAGAAGGAGGATTTTTGCTTCATGCTTGGTTTGGAAGAGATCTAGAAGGAGATTTGGCTAAGTTTGCATCAAGATTAAGGTATGTATGAGGTTGTGTTGGGAGTTTCATGCATGTTTTGGTTGCTAACTTGATGTGCATGTTAGCCATGGCTCAAATCTTTGGTATGCCATGGAAATGGTATTTGGCCAAAGTTGTTATAGTGATAAAGCCATTGCATGCTAAGTGTGAAGCTTGATGATGATGCATGCAATGATGGATTTTCTACTCATGAGTAAGATTTTGAGTTTTCTCTTTGTTTTATCATGATTAAAGTTGAAAAGGAGCATGATTGTCATACTTGGCCATGATGCATTCTTGAGCATGATTCATGCTTCTTGCATGTTAGTTAAAAGTTTGTGTTTTGGATGGCTATGGACACCTTGAAAATTCGCCATGCTCATATATGCATATATATGATTGCACATTATGTTTGGTTATGAACTAAGTGATGAATATATTGATTTAAAGAAGAAAATGTGGAAGAATGCTTGTGAAATTGCAAGCACAATTGCCTAGCACACATATAAGTGCTTGATGCTATATTATAAGTTTTGGGCCACAATGTGCAAAGCATAAATTAGTAGATTGCATGCTGTTTTGTGAGGTATTAAGTGCAAAATTGACCTCAACATGTACATGAATATTCGGCCTTGGGTGGCCTATTGAAGGCCTTAGCATTTCCTTGATGCTCAAATAAATTGTATTGAATTGCTTGATGTAGTATAAAATGTGCATGACCATTGTGTATTCAAGCTAAAGAGTGGCCATATGACCATTTAAAATCCTTGTCATATTCGCCATAAGCAAGCACAATGAGGTTTTAATAAATTGAATTTGTTTGAATTAGCTCAAGAGCTAAGAGGGCCACAATTGGACAAGGGAAGGAAAAGGTGATCGAATAGCCGAAAAAGCCGTTCGACAACATCCGAGGTAAGTCCTCAAGAAGTGACCTTACTTGAATTATGTGAGATGAAATATGGATGTGTATGATTATTGATTATGTGTGTATGAGTATTTGAATTCCACCGGGCTAAGTCCCGGCGAATATGCTAATGATATTAATTGTGTTTGAGCCTTAGTAACTGAAAATGAAATATGTATGTCCAATGATTATTGATGTATGTGTGCATGAGAAATTGAATGATATCCGGGCTAAGCCGAAGACAATTATGCTGAAATTATATCCGGTTAAGACCGAAGGCA
Source organism: Gossypium arboreum (assembly GCF_025698485.1). Lineage (NCBI taxonomy): Eukaryota > Viridiplantae > Streptophyta > Magnoliopsida > Malvales > Malvaceae > Gossypium > Gossypium arboreum. Next base: position 252,467 of record NW_026440298.1, read on the forward strand.
ATTGTGCTAGTGGTTATATCGGGCTAAGGCCAAGGCATTCGTCGAAGTTATTCTATCCGGGCTAAGACCGAAGGCATTTGTGTGCGTGATTATATCCGGTTATATTCGAAGAATCTTGGGCTGGAGGTGAGTGTTGGTTGCTGAAATGAATTTAATTAGTACACTCGGACAGCCCAAAGGATAAGGTACGTTATATGTGCATTGGAAAGTCGGCGTGTTTGAGCAACATTCGCTCAATCGACTAATGAATTTCAGTTATTGAATTGATTGATGCTTTGCGAACTTATACAATGATGAAGTATGAAGTAAGAATGTGTATTAATGAAATGATGCATTTGGCTATGTGAATGTATTGCTGTAAATTATAGTTCATTATATTCCTTGAGACTTCTTGAGCATAAAAATGCTTACCCGTTGCTTTGGCTCTTAGTTTTCTAGATTTCGCTCGAGGCAATCGGATTTGGGATCGTTGAAGTCAAGTCATCCACACTATCAAGCCTCCATTTTGGTATAAATTTTGGTTGAACTTGAGATGGCATGTATAGGACTACCTCTTGTTTGTTAAATACGTTGTAATGTAAGTTTGTATGGCCATGCGAAAATGGCTCAAAAGGGAGCATGAACTTAGACTTATTGTGGGTTGTATGTATATATATTTGGGGTCATGATGTGGCTATGGTTTGGAAATGGGAATGTTGGTCATATGATCAGCCATTGGCATGGTTAAAATGATCATATATGAACCTATGTATGGCAAGATTAGTTGAATCATGGAGACTACCAAATAGGTAAGTCCTACCTTAAAACAGATGCTGCCAGCTGCAGTGGCGTGAATGTGAAAAATCACCATAATTCATAGGAATGGAATCAAATAGTGAATAAGCTATGTAAATGAACCTTGATGAGTCTATTTTCATATGGAAGAAACGAAACGGTCATAGGAGTTACAGGTTAAGAGATATTAAAGCTATTGTGAGACAGGGCCAGAATGGTTTCTGGGTTCCCTGTCGCAACTTTAAAATTCACTATAAATTATCCAAAAGAATTAGGGATATACCTTATATGTACAGATTCCATTTTGAGTCTAGTTTCATTAGAAACAAACGACACCAGCATTAAAGCCCTGTGCAGAGAGATATTCAAGTTATACCGCGCGAAGGTCAGAGCAGTCGATCCCTGTAACTTGGGTAACTTTAACTAATAAACTGTACCAATTGGCCCGACCAAAATCCTAGAAATAAATCCATGGATGTATATATGAGTCTAAATTCAGGAAAATTTACGAAACCAGTTTCGAGTTTTGAAACTCGAGATATGATTTTAAGGCGACAGTGACGCAGTTTTCCAGCCTGACTGGAAATGTCAAATTGGTGGGCAAAAACATGTGAACTTGGTTTGTTAACCCTCGGGTCCGACACGGCAATGGTCTCGGGTTTGGGGTGTTACAATTTTATTGGTATCAGAGCCACGGTTTAGTCGATTCTAGGACTACCGTGATGTGTTTGGGGTCTAGCTATACATGCCATTAAATGATGAATCGATAGTGTGATGAATTCTGACAATTTGACTTCATGTTTGTTTATAGCAATGGATCCCGATCCCAACCGAGCGATAGCTGATGATGTGGAGAGTGTGGCGCTGCTGCTCGCGCAAGGGACAGCGCGGCGGACTCTCAACCTATGGCTAGCAATCCTAATGACGAGGCTAAGCAAGCCTTTTATAGTGTGATGAACGAATGGTTTAATCAATACATTCGAACCAACACTTGTTCCACCACCTCCATTCCCGACGAATGCAACCCCGCACCTACAATACCTCGGTGATGACCCAATAAGGTCGGGTAAGCCCCGATCGATAGGATTGAAAACATGGGGCCACTGAATTTAAGGCTACGGATGATGATGATGCCGAAGCGAGCTGAATTATGGTTAGATAACACTATCCGGTGCTTGATGAGCTATCCTGTACACCCGATGAGTGCTTAAAGTGTACCATCTCCTTGCTACTGCGAGTCCGCCTACTATTGGTGGAGTACTCGACTTCTGTGGTGCCTAGAGAGCAAGTGACTTGGGAATTCTTTCTAACCGAGTTCCGAAAAAAGTATATCAGTCAGAGATTCATCGACCAAAAGCGGAGGGAGTTCCTTGATCTTAAGCAAGGTTCTATGTCCGTTACCGACTACGAACGAAAGTTTGTGAGGCTTAGCCGACGCGAGAATGCATTTCGTCCAAGCTATTATGTGCAAAGCCGAGGATGGGCTGAATGATGATATAAGGATGTTTGTTGGCATTCTCGAGATACGAGAGTTCGTAGTACTTGTTGAGCGAGCTTGTAAAGCCGAAGAGCTTAGAAAGGAGAAACAAAAAGATGATGGGGATTGGAGAATTCGAAAGAGGTCCTCGGAAAGTCTCTTCAACAAGCATCGAAGAGATTTCGAGATGATGCGAGCCGGTCTAGAGGCGTTTGGGATTTTCTAGACGAGGACGCGATCGACCCCTGTGACCACACGAGTCACCTCGATTGCGGTGGCGGAAATGATCGCCGAGAGAGGACGGAGTGTCCACATTGTGGCAAATGGCATTCGGGAGCTGTTGGTTTCGTGATCGCTCTGCTATAAGTGTGGATCGGCCGACCATTTTATGAAGGATTGCCGAGGATGCATGAGCAGAATGCAAGTCGAGTGCAAACCCGGGTGCTACCATCGCTCGAGGTAGGCCACCTAGAAATATGGGCAATGTCGTTGGCGGTCGAGAGGATCTAGAGATGCTACCATCGATCGAGGCTCGTGCTCTGCTAGGACTTATGCCATCTGAGCACGCGAGGATCTTGCCTCTCGAGATGTTATTACCGGTACTTTCACTCTTTTCAATACAAATGTAATTGCTTTGATTGACCCCGGTTCTACTCATTCTTATATATGTGAAACCTTAGCATCCAAGAAGACTTTGCCCATTGAGTCTCTCGAGTTTGTAATTCGGTGTCAAACCCTTGGGTCATTACGTGCTTGTTAACAAAGTGTGCAAGAAAAGTCCCCTAGTGTTCCGAGGTTCTTGTTTTCCGCGGACTTAATGCTTTTGCCATTCGATGAGTTCGATGTTATTCTTGGTTTGGATTGGTTGACCATGCACGATGCGGTTGTAAATTGCAAGAGCAAGACTATCGATTTGAGGTGCGAGAATAATGAAATAATTCGGGTTGAGTCCACGGACTTAAAGGGGTTGCCAGCTGTAATATCAGCGATGTTGGCCCGAAATATGTAAGAAAAGGGTGCGGCGTACCTTGCGACGTACTCGATGACAAGGAATCGAGAAGAAACCCGAATCTGTGCCGTGGTTTGTGAATACCGGATGTTTTCCCGAAGAATTGCGGGTTTACCACTGCTCGAGAAATAGAATTTGGCATCGAATTGGTACTGGTACCACCCCAATTTCGATAGCTCCGTATCGTATGGCACCAACGGAATTGAAGGAGTTGAAAACTCGGTTGCAAGAATTGGTGGATAGAGGTTTTGCTCGCCGAGTTTTTTCGCCTTAGGGTGCGCGGTGTTGTTCGTGAAGAAGAAGGATGGAACCATGCGACTATGCATTGACTATCGTCGACAACAAAGCGACGATAAAGAACAAATATCCGTTGCCACGTATTGATGACTTGTTCGATCAAGCTGAAGGAGCCTCGGTGTTCTCGAAAATAGATTTGAGATCGGGCTACTATCAATTGCGAATCCGAGATTCGGCGTGCCCAAGGCGCCTTGAGCGAGATATGGTCACTATGAGTTCTGGTGATGCCGTTTGGGCTCACTAATGCCCTGCGGTATTTATGGATTTAATGAATCGAATCTTTAGACCATATTTGGATCGATTAAGTAGTCGTGTTCATTGATGACATCTTGGTCTATTCAAGAAATGAGACCGAACATCTTTGAACACTGCGGTTAGTCTTTGCAAATTTTACGGGACAAGCAATTATATGCTAAGTTCAGCAAGTGTGAGTTACGGTTAAGAGAGGTAAGCTTCTTGGGTCATGTGGTATCTGATCGGTATTCGAGTCGACCGAATAAAATTTCAGCCATACTAAATTGGAAGCCTCAGAAATATTCTTGAGGTTGAAGCTTTTGGGGCTTCAGGTTACTACCGACGATTTGTAAAGGCTTCTCAACGATAGCCACGCCGATGACGGCTTACTCCAAAAGGATGTTAAGTTGAATGGACGGAGAATGCCAAAAAGCTTGATCAACTGAAAACTTATTTGGTGAAGCCCCAATTCTAGTGCAACCCGAGTCCAAGCAAGGAGTTTGTCATCTATAGCGACGCCTCTCTACTTGGGTTAGGTTGCGTATTAATGCAAGAAGGTCGAGTTGTGGCCTATCGTCGAGGCAATTAAAGCCACATGAGAAAAATTATCCGACTCATGATCTCGAATTGGCCGCCATCGTATTCGCCTTAAAGATTTGGCGACATTACTTATTTGGTGAAAGGTGCCATGTATACTCGGATCACAAAAGTCTCAAGTATTTGATGACCCAACGAGACTTAAATCTGCGACAAAGACGTTGGCTCGAGTGTTAAAGGATTATGAGTGATCATTGACTATCACCGGGAAAGGCGAATGTAGTTGCGGATGCCTTGAGTCGTAAATCGTTATTCACTTTACGAGCGATGAATGTGCACTTGTCTATCCGATCCGACGGTGTGTTAGTGGCTGAAATGAAAGCCAAACCATTATTGACACACCAAATTCGAGAAGCTCGAGAAAGTCGATGACGAGTTGGTTGCAAAAGCGGCTGCGTGTGTTCGAACAAGGACTCGGAGTTTCAAATCGACGATGACGATTGTTTGAGGTTCAAAAGTCGTCTGTGTGTCCCAAAGAATTGAACTCATTTCGATAATTCGAATGAAGCCCATTGTAGCCGAATGGCAATCCACCCGGGAGTACGAAGATGTACAATGATTTGAAAGCGTCGATTTTGGTGGCATGGTATGAAGCGAGACATCTCCGACTTTGTTTCAAGATGTTTAATATGTCAACAAGTGAAAGCGGAACATCGGTGCCTTGAGATTACTTGACCAATCACGATACCCGAGTGGAAATGGGATCGAGTCACAATGGACTTTGTATCCGGACCGCCATTGTCGCAAGTAAGAAGGATGCGGTTTGGGTCGTGGTAGATCGATTGACTAAGTCGGCCCACTTTGTCCCCCGACGCACGGATTTTTCAATGGACAAATTAGCGGAATTGTACGTTTCTCAGTTGTGAAATTACACGGGTGCCTATTTCTATCGTGTCGGATAGAGATCCGAGATTTACCTCGCGGTTTTGGAAAAAGTTGCAAGAAGCTTTGGGTACCAAGTTGCATTTCAAGACCGCCTTCCACCCCCAAACCGATGGTCAATCCGCGGGTAATTCGGATACTTGAGGATATGTTAAGATGTTGCGTCCTCGAGTTTAGTGGTTCATGGGAGCGGTATTTGCCGTTGATTGAATTAAACACAACAACGACTTTCAATCGAGTATTAAGATGGCACCCTACGAGGCTTTGTACGGCGTAAATGCCGTACACCATTGTTTTGGTGAGCTTGGTGAAAGCAAGATTTTCGGGTGGATTTGATTAGGGATGCGAGCAGAAAGTGAAAGTAATCCGTGAAAGTTTGAAGATAGCCTTCGATCGTCGAAGTAAATGACGCGGATATGAAGCGTAAGGATATCGAGTATCGGTGGGTGATAAAGTGTTCCTCAAGGTATCGCCTTGGAAAAAATACTCGAGTTCGGCCAGTAAGGGCAAGTTGAGCCCGAGGTTCATTGGGCCATATGAGATATCGAGCGAGTCGGTCCGGTGGCATATCGTTTGATTTTGCCCCCGAACTCAAAAGGTTCACGATGTCTTCCACGTTTCGATGCTTCGACGTTATAGATCCGATCCATCGCACGTGATTAGTCCATCGAAATTGAAATTCAAGCTAATATGAGTTATGAGGAAGAACCAATTCGTATCCTATCACGAAGTGAAAGAGTTGCGAAACAAGCGGGTTCCGCTAGTGAAAGTGTTATGGCTCAAGCACGGGATAGAAGAAGCTACTTGGGAGACCGAGAACTCAATGAGAGAGCGATATCCGAACCTATTTACGGTAAGCTTTTGGGACGAAAATCTCTTGAGTGGGGAGAGTTGTGACACCCGAATGTGACCCTAGTCGGAGAGTGGTTTGGGACCACGAAACCGAGTCACAAGAATAATTAAGTGTTATATTCCGTACTTATTGTATGTGGAATTGGTATGCGTAAATATTTCGTGTCTCGATTTTTATTAATTAGGTGCTAAATTATAAGAAAGGACTTAGTAGTGAACTTTGAAAGTACGATAGGGAAATAGGTGATGACTAATTAAAGCATGCATGCAAAATAATGGACTTGCATGTCAAATTCCCCTTTCTACAAGTAATGGCCGCCATGACAAAGAATATGGGTCAAACATGTCATGAAACATGTTTTGTTGGGCATTAGGGAGAAATAGTAAACAAATAAGCATGGGTAAGAAAAGAATGAAAAAAAAAATGTGTGTGAGAGTGGCATACCCCATTGCCGTGAGTTGTAGAGAAGGAAAGAAAAAATTTTGTTCATCCTTTCTTTGAGCCAAAACTAAGGAAGAAGGAGGATTTTGCTTCATGCTTGGTTTGGAAGAGATCTAGAAGGAGATTTGGCTAAGTTTGCATCAAGATTAAGGTATGTATGAGGTTGTGTTGGGAGTTTCATGCATGTTTTGGTTGCTAACTTGATGTGCATGTTAGCCATGGCTCAAATCTTTGGTATGCCATGGAAATGGTATTTGGCCAAAGTTGTTATAGTGATAAAGCCATTGCATGCTAAGTGTGAAGCTTGATGATGATGCATGCAATGATGGATTTTCTACTCATGAGTAAGATTTTGAGTTTTCTCTTTGTTTTATCATGATTAAAGTTGAAAAGGAGCATGATTGTCATACTTGGCCATGATGCATTCTTGAGCATGATTCATGCTTCTTGCATGTTAGTTAAAAGTTTGTGTTTTGGATGGCTATGGACACCTTGAAAATTCGCCATGCTCATATATGCATATATATGATTGCACATTATGTTTGGTTATGAACTAAGTGATGAATATATTGATTTAAAGAAGAAAATGTGGAAGAATGCTTGTGAAATTGCAAGCACAATTGACCTAGCACACATATAAGTGCTTGATGCTATATTATAAGTTTTGGGCCACAATGTGCAAAGCATAAATTAGTAGATTGCATGCTGTTTTTGTGAGGTATTAAGTGCAAAATTGACCTCAACATGTACATGAATATTCGGCCTTGGGTGGCCTATTGAAGGCCTTAGCATTTCCTTGATGCTCAAATAAATTGTATTGAATTGCTTGATGTAGTATAAAATGTGCATGACCATTGTGTATTCAAGCTAAAGAGTGGCCATATGACCATTTAAAATCCTTGTCATATTCGCCATAAGCAAGCACAATGAGGTTTTAATAAATTGAATTTGTTTGAATTAGCTCAAGAGCTAAGAGGGCCACAATTGGACAAGGGGAAGGAAAAGGTGATCGAATAGCCGAAAAAGCCGTTCGACAACATCCGAGGTAAGTCCTCAAGAAGTGACCTTACTTGAATTATGTGAGATGAAATATGGATGTGTATGATTATTGATTATGTGTGTATGAGTATTTGAATTCCACCGGGCTAAGTCCCAAGGCGAATATGCTAATGATATTAATTGTGTTTGAGCCTTAGTAACTGAAAATGAAATATGTATGTCCAATGATTATTGATGTATGTGTGCATGAGAAATTGAATGATATCGGGCTAAGCCCAAGACAATTATGCTGGAAATTATATCCGGGTTAAGACCGAAGGCAATTGTGCTAGTGGTTATATCAGGGCTAAGGCGAAGGCATTCGTGCGAGTTATTCTATCCGGGCTAAGACCGAAGGCATTTGTGTGCGTGATTATATCCGGTTATATTCGAAGAATCTTGGGCTGGAGGTGAGTGTTGGTTGCTGAAATGAATTTAATTAGTACACTCGGACAGCCCAAAGGATAAGGTGCGTTATATGTGCATTGGAAAGTCGGCGTGTTTGAGCAACATTCGCTCAATCGACTAATGAATTTCAGTTATTGAATTGATTGATGCTTTGCGAACTTATACAATGATGAAGTATGAAGTAAGAATGTGTATTAATGAAATGATGCATTTGGCTATGTGAATGTATTGCTGTAAATTATAGTTCATTATATTCCTTGAGACTTCTTGAGCATAAAAATGCTTACCCGTTGCTTTGGCTCTTAGTTTTCTAGATTTCGCTCGAGGCAATCGGATTTGGGATCGTTGAAGTCAAGTCATCCACACTATCAAGCCTCCATTTTGGTATAAATTTTGGTTGAACTTGAGATGGCATGTATAGGACTACCTCTTGTTTGTTAAATACGTTGTAATGTAAGTTTGTATGGCCATGCGAAAATGGCTCAAAAGGGAGCATGAACTTAGACTTATTGTGGGTTGTATGTATATATATTTGGGGTCATGATGTGGCTATGGTTTGGAAATGGGAATGTTGGTCATATGATCAGCCATTGGCATGGTTAAAATGATCATATATGAACCTATGTATGGCAAGATTAGTTGAATCATGGAGACTACCAAATAGGTAAGTCCTACCTTAAAACAGATGCTGCCAGCTGCAGTGGCGTGAATGTGAAAAATCACCATAATTCATAGGAATGGAATCAAATAGTGAATAAGCTATGTAAATGAACCTTGATGAGTCTATTTTCATATGGAAGAAACGAAACGGTCATAGGAGTTACAGGTTAAGAGATATTAAAGCTATTGTGAGACAGGGCCAGAATGGTTTCTGGGTTCCCTGTCGCAACTTTAAAAATTCACTATAAATTATCCAAAAGAATTAGGGATATACCTTATATGTACAGATTCCATTTTGAGTCTAGTTTCATTAGAAACAAACGACACCAGCATTAAAGCCCTGTGCAGAGAGATATTCAAGTTATACCGCGCGAAGGTCAGAGCAGTCGATCCCTGTAACTTGGGTAACTTTAACTAATAAACTGTACCAATTGGCCCGACCAAAAATCCTAGAAATAAATCCATGGATGTATATATGAGTATAAATTCAGGGAAAATTTACGAAACCAGTTTCCGAGTTTTGAAACTCGAGATATGATTTTTAAGGCGACAGTGACGCAGTTTTCCAGCCTGACTGGAAATGTCAAATTGGTGGGCAAAAACATGTGAACTTGGTTTGTTAACCCTCGGGTCCGACACCGGCAATGGTCTCGGGTTTGGGGTGTTACACTACCATAGACCTACGAAGTATATGTTTATTTGGTGTTGTTGGAGGTTTATGATAGAAGCTAATGAGTGAGAGTTTGATAGATACTATGAGGTTAAACTTCATGAGATTGTAAGCTTGTAAGTTGGATGATGAAATTCATGCTTTGCGAAGGTCAATGGTGTAGAAGGAGCATTGACCATGAAAAAAAAAGAAAATTTATGATGAATTAAGTTGGAAGCTATTATAATGTACTTGTGCATTCGGTATGGGATGAAAATATATGAGATGGTTATAATCAACCTTGTGATTCGGCTCTTGCATATATATATATATATATATATATATATATATATATATTTGCACGTGATGTATTGGTATGACATATATATATATCATCTCAAGGTATTTGTTTATATATGGTGGTGTTTTAGTTATGGAGTAAATGATGGATGCGTATTGAGTTATAATATGTAATGCATTAGTTAGTAAAATGTATGTCATTTATATGTGGTACTAAGTATATAAATGGCCTCAACGTGAACATGCATATTCGCCACATGAGATGGATTGGCGTTGCATGTATTCGGTTAGAGGCAAGCATATTGATGCTTTTATCTTGGCTTAGACAATCGGCTAAAAGGAAGTGTGGGATAATATGTTGAGTTGATTCATGATTTCATATGTATGTGACTTTAATGTCTAATGAATATATGGGCTAAGTACCTTGAGTTCCTCTTTTCGATGCTCAAATGATTAAATCAATTTATTTGTTAAAATTAAGCTCAAGAGCAAAGGGGAACTAGATCCGATAAAGGGAAGGAAAAAGTGGTCGAATAGCCATCGAAATCGTTCGACGACATCCGAGGTAAGTTTTCGAGTAATGGAACTTAGATTATGATGTGATTAGATCATGTTTTAAGCAAAACAAAATCATGCTCTTTGTATGTGGCTATTAAGCTGAAATTGCAAGTGTGATAAGTGTCTTGTGCTTGAGCTTTGGTAATGAAAATGAAATACGGATGTGTCATGATTTATTAATAAATGTGCATGGTTATTCGAATGATGTCCGGGCTAAGTCCCGAAGGTTTTGTGCTAAGTGACTATATCCGGACTAAGATCCGAAGGCATTTGTGCGATTTACTAATTCCGGGCTAAGCCCGAAGGCATTTGTGCGAGTTACTAAATCCGGGTTAAGTCCCGAAGGCATTTATGCGAGTTACTATAACCGGGCTATGTCCGAAGGCATTTGAAGCAGTAGCTATATCCGATTAAATTCGAAGGTACGTGATTCGGGAATGAGCAATCTTGCTGTAAAATTTCAGTTAATACGCTTGTAAAATCCTAACAATGAGGTATGTTTCGTATGTGCATTGGAATAGTTGATTCCCTTCGAATAATATTCGCTCAGTCAAGTAATGAGCTTCCGGTATTTGGCTAAGATGATCCCTTATGTATGAATATAGGGGTTGGAATGTGAAGTAGGAATGATTTGAGAATATGTATATATGGAATTATCCGTTTAGTTATATGAATGCTATACTTCTGATGTGCTTAAATTCTTTGCTCAAAACTTACTAAGCATTTAATGCTTACTCCGTTTCTTTGATTTTCTGTTTTATAGATTTTGGTTCTTCAGCTATCGGACTCGGGATTTTGAAGTCGAAGTCACCCACACTATCAAAGCTCCTTTTTGGTATACTTTTGGTTGAACTTTGAAATGGCATGTATAGGACCACCCTTTTGTTGTTGGTCATGAACCCTTCGGTTTTGTGTAAATTTGGATAGCCATGCGAAAATGGCTTAAATATACTTTGATCATAGCATTATAATCGTTTTGTATGTTGTCCGTCGAGAGGTATGGAAATGTTGGTAACGGTTAGCCATGGGAATGGTTATTCATGATCACTTTTGGTATATGTATGACAAACTCTAGTTGATCCATGGAGGATCATGAATTAGGTAAAGTTTACCTTAAAAATAGATGCTGGCAGCAGCAGTGATGTGGATGTGAAAAATCACTAAAAATAGTAGAGATGGAATTAAATAGTGAATAAATTTTGTAATCGAACCTTGATGAATCTATTTTCATAGGAAAGTAACGAAATGTTCATATGAGCGGTATATTATGAGATGTTAAAGTTTTCGTGAGACAGGGCCAAAACGGTTTCTGGATTCCCTGATCTAAATTTGGAAATTCTCTATAAATTAACCAGAGACAATTAGAAGTCATACCATATATGTATAGATTCCTTTCTAAGTCTAGTTTCATTAGAAACAAACGGTATAAGTATTGAAGCCCTGTACAATGAGTTATCCAAGTCGCATTGCAGGAAGGTCAGAGTAGTCGAACCCTGTAACAGGGGGATACTTTAACTAATAAACTGTACTAATTGGCCCAACCAAAAATTCTAGAAAACAATTTGTTGATGGAAAAATGAGTATAGTTTCAGAAAAAAATTACGAAACTGATTTTTTAGTTTTGGAACTCAAGATATGATTTTTAAGGTGACAGTGACGCAGTTAGCCAGCTGCCTGGAAATTTTTAAAATGGACTGTGAAAGCAAGTGATTTAAGTCTGCAAACCCCTCGTGTCCGACTCCGGCAACGGTCTCGGGTACGGGGTGTTACACTGGATCCCATCAGAACTCCGCAACTAAGCGTGCTTGGGCGAGAGTTGTACTAGGATGGGTGACCTTTGAGGAAGTCCTCGTGTTGTACCCCTCCCATTTTATTTCATATAATCATTTTTAAACATCGTTTAACTAATTAGTTATTTTTGTTTTGCGAAATAAATTATTTGAAACATTATTTTGTTGAATTTGCATTCAAATTCAAGGCAAAAGTGCAATAAGGGGTAGCCTTTATATAAATAAATTGCGCAAGAGTTGATGAGTGCAATTATACCAGCACTAATGCGTGGGATCCCATCAGAACTCCGTAGTGAAGCGTGCTTGGGTGAGAGTAGTACTAGGATGGGTGTCCTCCTAGGAAGTCATCGTGTTGCACCCCTCCAATTTTATTTCATATAATTTTTTTAAATATCGTTTAGCTAATTAGTTATTTGCGCTTTTCGAAATAAATAATTTGAAACGCTCTTTGGTCGAATTTGCATTCAAACTCGAGGCACAAGTGCGATAATGTGACACGCCTGACCCGTATCCGTCGCTGGAATGGGGATATGAGGCATTGCTAGACCAGACACAACTTCCGAACGATTACATAAACTCTTAGGTTATTACAAATGCATGCATAATAATTTATGAAACACATAGTAAAATGTTACGAAACATTAACATTAAACAAACATCTCATTTCATACTCGAACCCTGTCATTTCAAAAACAATCATACGACTATAATGTGTAACCATGCTTTGAAACATATAGTAACAATTGTTAATTCATAACTATTAAACATACAACAAATACTACATTAATAAATCTCACAAATATCTCAAGCATAATTTCAAAATTTATAACATTATGCACATGGTACATATTAGTAGGAACCATTGGATTAATAACTTAAACTCAAAAATCAGCTTACCTAATTTGCATAAAAACAATCATGATTCCTTATAACTTGAATTACTATTCATTCGGTCATTTTCCAATGCCTTAGTTGAATATAAACTTGCTAAATACATATGCTTATTCAATGTCCACTTTCATTTTACTCAACCAACATGCATGTAACATTGCATAGAATAAATTCCATACATCAACCATAATTTACATTACATGTCAAGCACTTCACAAGTTTATATATATATACATAATTTAACCGAACTCTCAAATAAAAAACAAACATATCAATAAGACATATAACTATAAACATGGTCGAAATGCATAAAATTGAATATTAATCATAGCCATTTATGAATGAACATTAATTTCTTAATTAATCTATTGTTGAATTACTAAGTCATTTATATCTATGTCCTATTCGTACACCACATAACCAAATACATAGCTAAATACATATTTTCTCATACTTATTAGTGAGCCAAACCACAACCAAACCTTCCATTATTTTATTATTTTTTTCACTTAACACAAGCATATTGAACTCAACTTTATCACATGCCATAATCGAATTACCTTGTTAGCAAAATACATAGCAAAACTAAATAAAACATGTTTCACATATTTGTACATAGCATGGCCGAATCATCAATCAAATATATCTGTAACACCCCAAACCCGGCCTAGACGTTATGACCGGATCCGGTGCGCCACATCGATATGTTCAAAACGTTCCGTTTTACTTAGTTTGGAAAACTTAGTTGGGGTTGTAAAAGATACCTTTTAAAGCAAGTTAAGGTGAATAGAAGCTGTGCACCAGGTAGGAAACCAGGAAGAAGAGGAGGTGAGTCCGTCGGACTGCTTAAGTACCAAGCTCCCTTCGGATCCAATCCTAGACATGCACACCACCATTGCCACACCTTAACGACTCGTATAATTTTGAGAAAACCGTCTGGTTATGTCTATCTTAAGAAAATTATTAAGTTTGAAAACGTTTGCTTAGCAGAAGTCTTACTTGTAATCGTGTTATTTTGAAATCCCTTGATGTTTTTGAAAATGCGTCCTAAAGCTAATACATTTTCCTTAGTTATCATAGTTTTTTTTTTCCATCATAATAAAATAAAATAATAAAAGTAAAACAAAACCATAAAAAAATAATTAAAAGGCCTTATTACAGTTAAAACCCAAAACCATAAATGAAATCAAAGGGACATCCAGTTCACCAGAAAGAAACCAGGGTTGTAGAAACATGTGGCCAGTCCAAATCCCTCACAGCTCCAAGCCCACTATGGTTGAGGATTACCTGCAAGGATGAAAAATAAGGGGTGAGTTTTGGAAAACTCAGTGTGTAATTCAACCCAACCATAGCTTAAATCAGTTCAAACCATAGAGACAGAATAAGTTGGCCTCAGCCCAGAACAGATATCAGAATAAAGCCCGTAGGCCCAGAACAGACCAGAATGGATATATCATGCTTATGCAGAAACCCAACCATATCCAACCACACACACCCCCATACCATCCTTTCACCATGTGGGGAGACTACTCGACCCACCCAACCGCCTACGCCATAGAAATATGTAGCATGGTCGCAGATCTGAAAATGTGTGAGTCACCAGATCTGAATATTTTGTGGCGGTGCCACCGAATCAGATATATGTGGCAGGGCCACCAGAACAGATAATTTGTGGCATAGCCACCAGGACGCTTCCTCTATAATATAACCCATGTCCCCATGCAACAGATATACATTCATACAGATTTAATTCATCATGCTTTTCAGACAAAATTAACCCTAGGAGTATAAAGGTCATTTTGCATACATAGGGGTATAATGGTAATTTTGCATACATAGGGGTACTCTAGTACATCTAACTATTTCTAAGGTTTTCATGCATATCGTAGCTATTACGTTTAGCCAAAAACACTTACCGAGCATTCTTACCGACTTGGGCCCGTTGGCCCATTAAGCCCAAAATATCAAAACACACGAAATCGCGCGTACTGCAGTTTTATCACTTTCGATTACCAGTAATAATTACCCATACGTCTTACGAGCATTCCCACACTCGCAAGTGCCCAAAATACCGGCTTTTCGGCATTTCGGCTTTTCGGCTTTTGCCGATCTAGCCTATGAAAGGGTGTCAATTACACACCTGTTTTTGGGATTTCCTCGTCGAGATCTACACCCGAACTGCCTACAATTGAATCACTTACTATTACTCCAAATATCAAAAATACAATTGAGTATCTAGTCCCTTACCACATTCGGCCAAACATGCCAAAAACCCTTATTGCTCTTACCTTACTGCCGAAAGATGGTTAACTCCAAATATCCAATCGTTCCACCTGTCCAAGCCCTTGATCAACCGCCTCTAAATCATGCTATTACCAAAACAAAATAGTTATTATGACCCCTCAGGATTACAAGTCCAAATCGACAACCTCCCTAACTTTTAGGGATTTCGGCTTTTCCTAAAATATGTAAGAAGACTAAGTTTTGGAGAAGACTTACCACCGATTCCTTAGTGAATGATTCCAATGATTTTCCCACTCGATCCCGATGTAGATCTAAGCCCTCAGATGATAACAAAAGTCGGGCTTTTAGTGACTTCAGTATTCGGCCAAGTCCCTTTTAATGTGGGGTTTTTCGGCTTTTTATGATGTTCGGCTTATAAGACTAAAAATAAAAAGATTAAGGATGTGATGAAGAGTAAAGAGATAGAAGGGTTCGGCTATGGAGAAGGAAGAGGAAAAGGTAGATGGAGAAAAAGAAATAAAGAAAAGATGAGAAGAAAAGATGATCAGAATTTTGGCACAACACACCCCAAATGCCAAAATTCCTACTACTACAATACCTAGCCGAATTTCCCATGCTAGAGTCCCTTGGCTGGCCACCTCTTGCTCCTTGATCAGCTCCTAGATTTCCTCCCATATCTTTATCCTTATTCAATCCCCTTACCTTCTTAAACTCTTCCTGACAGACTTTTATTTCAGTTCCATTACTTCCCTTTCCTGTACATAAAAATTAATCATTTAATTTGCTGTCATTGTGACTTGAACCTGGGCCCTCCCCAAGCTTCCACACGCCACTAACATCCTTCCCAGTGGCGTCACATGCCACTTTACCACTTGCTTCATTGTGATCCATTTTTCACAAATAATTCCTAAAAGCCCAATTTATCAGAACCCCTTTCTCTTATAGAATTAAATTTAATTAAACTACCAGGTTTTATCCTAAGCTTGGGCCTTCTAGAGGCCCACCAACATGATTAATCCTACACATAACAAACAGAACACAGAATTTTAAATTTTACAACTTTTATAGAATTCCCGAAAATTGGGGCGTTACAATATCCATTATCTAAATTCAGCATTTAGCCAAATACACTCGTCAACCAAATTAAACAATTACTATCAAATACAATGTAACACCCCTTACCCGTACCCAAGACTAGGATAGGATACGAGGCATTACCGGACACATACACACTCATTCATGCAAAAATTGGGCCATAAAATTTTCGTCCAAATTAAAACTTTTCAAACACATGTATATCGTCCCTTATATGGGCCTTCGAGGCCTAAAACATACATCGGGGTGGTTCAGGACTAAACCAAGAACTTTCGATAAACTTTGGACAACTTAGCAAATTTCTTGCTTTGGAGAGCCACACGCCCGTGTGTGTTGAATCGTGTGGTCACACACGCCTGTGTGGCTTGGGACACGCCCGTGTTCTCAGCCTGTGTAACTCTCTATTTGTGACATCAGTAAAACAATTTGAACAACACGACCAGGCCACACTCCTGTGTGCTAGGTCGTTTCCTCCACACGGCTGAGACACATGACTGAGTCTCTGCCCGTGTGGCTAACACTTAGGCTATTTTCCAAGCCTTCATGTTTTCCATAAACACTTACAACCTTATACACATCAAACTCACAACTCATGGCATCATTTTAGTGATTAAACACCCTTTATTAAGACACATTCAACATTAGCTCGTCATTATACATATGTTCCACCTATTCATGACAAACTAGTCTAGCCACATTATTACACATTCATTTGACCTTGTCATCTCATTAATCACTTATACCATTAAACTATGGTTACTAACTTATACATCAAACATCCATGTTCAAGGCACTATCATCTTATTACCATATTACACGTTTAATTCATGGTCATGACCACCTCGATTGGTCATAAAACATACATTCAACACACATGACATATTACCAACCGTGCATGGCAAACAAACATATTCATATCATCACGTCATATGCATTAAAACGTAACATGATTAGCTAGACTTACAAACCATAATCAATATGAGCCACCTCTCATGGCAATATACAATAGCTCGATATAAGCCAATACATTTAGTCAAATCATAATAACACATGTCATAGAACTAGGTCCCTATACATGCCACTCACTTGATATTTCTAACATATGTATCAATACCCAAAGGTATTGGCTTGATAGTGTGATGTTGCCTCCGATGATATCCAACCTTGAGATGACCTGACAACACTAAAAGAAATGGAAAGGATGGAGTAAGCTTTACGCTTAGTAAGCTCGCATGAAAAATAATAAGGAATGTATTAACATGCTATTTTTCAATTCCTCTCTATTTATTCAAAGTCTAGTTAAGCTATTTTCTTGAGTCATGGTCACTAAATTATTTATATCTGGAGCTACGGGACTCCAAATTGAGAACCGCTAATGTTCTCAGAGACTAGACTCACATATCTTCTTACCATTAAATGTTTAGAATTTTTGGTCTAGCCAATAAGTACATATTATTTTTTAAATTCACCCCTGTTTCGCTGTCCAACAGTTCTGATCCCTCTGTACTAAAAATTAATTATATCTTCGTAACAGATTTGGATAATGTTCCCGTTTGTTTCTTTCAAAAATAGACTCATTTTTGTACAATTTTTGTACAATTTTTAATTATTTTCTCAGAACAGGGGATTCTGAAATCATTCTGACTCTGTCTCTTACACTGTTTCTTTATATGAAAATAGACTCAATAAGCTTTTATTTCTTATCTTATTCAACTTCTAATTTGATTTTCACCATTTTTGGTGATTTTTCAAAGTCACACAACTGCTGCTGTCCAAAAGTTTTTTATTACTAAATTTCACTCTTTCATGTTTTCTTTGTAGTAACTTTCATTGTAACACTTACTCTATATCAATCTTACCAAAGTTTGATCACATATCGAGCACATTTCTCATAATTTTACACACACGAACCTTCACTTATTCATCATATATTCATATTCAATTACACCTAGTCATTTCCCGTTGAACACATCGGAATAATAACGGATGCCCGGTGGCCTGCACATAGTACCACCTTTGTAGTCAAAGCGACCTTCTTCACAAAGTGGCCTTCACATAGTACCACACTTGTGACAAAAGCTATCTTTTACAGAGCGTGGCCTGCACTTAGTACCACACATGTGATCAAAGCTATCGGGTACGCATAGTAGCATGCACTTAGTACTACGTGATAAACTGTAATTTATACATATTTTTATCCCATGCTTAGTACATTTATAGATGATTTCTCCTTAGATTTGGTGAATTCGATGCTCCTAATTCTTTAATTTCATGTTTTATACTTAGGTGAGCATAGGAGGGCAAAAAGAGCGAGAAACGAGCCAAAAACAGAGAAAACAGGCCAACGTGGGAAATCAGCACGACCTAGAGTTCCTTACACGGGTAGATCACACGCCTGTGTAGGTTTAGCAGGCTCTAACACGGCTTGGACCTCCTCACACGGGTAGGCCACACCCCTAATCCTATTTAACAGCCTTGAGCACGGTCTTGAAGAAATCGCACAGGAGCATGTCCCTGTCGAGCCCAAGTTTAGTCCTATTCGGAAAAGGCTACTTTTGATGGCTTTTAAGCATTCTAAAGCCTATTTAAACACCTGAAGAGGCAATTAGAAGAGACACACAGGGGAGGAGGCAAGGAATCACTCAAGGAAAGCCGATTGATCCATCTCAAAAGCCAGATTCATCGTCGAGACTGAAGATCTCCCTTCAATTTCCTTCAGGAGTTTTGGGTTTTCTTTTTGTTTTGTTATCTTTATTCTTTTGAGATCTTTTCTTTCATAGTTATGAACTAAACCCCCTAAATACCGAAGGGGAACGAAACCTAAGATGGATCTTGTTATTATTATCTTAATTGTATGATAAATATTTGACTTGTTCTTAATTATGTGTTCTTAATTCTTAATTGTATGATAAAATTTGTCGTAATTAAGCGGAGTTGGTTGCACGCCTAGAGATAGGGTGACAAGATTTTACCGGATTAGGGTGAAACCTAATAAGAGAGTCCATAGATCGAGTTAATGCAACACTAGGGTGTTAATTAGAAAGAAATTTCAATTAATCAACCTAGGGTTAGACGTTATTAGTCTCGAGAGAGATAATAATATAACTTAGATATTTCTACAGATCAAGTCAAATGAATAAATTGTCTAATTCAGAGTCAAATAACAAGTGAAGTTTAGGTGGATTTTTCCTTGGGTATTGTCTTAATCAATCGAGTTCTCCTAAAAGCTTTTCCCCAATTTTCTCTCTGGGCACCCTTAGTTTAGTTAATTAGTTTAGATAAAAAAAATCCCTTAATTTTTAGGCTAGATAATAAAAAGAAAGTAATTACTAGTACTCTTGGTTCTTTGGGTTCGACAATCCAGTCTTCTAAAGCTATACTACTGTTCGATAGATACACTTGCCTTCATCGTGATAATAGTTAGTTTCAAGAACAATTAATTATAAATTTTTAAAACCTGTCGCGAATATCACGTACCAAGTTTTTGGCTCCGTTGCCGAGGAATTAAGATATTAGGAACACTCGATTTTTATTGCTTTTAGCCATTTTACTTCATTTGCAATTTAAATTTTTATTTTCTTTTCTAATTTTTTCTCTTATTTGCTTCTGGCAGGATATTTATAGTGCATGAATAGAAGAAACCCGTCGGGACCATTACTTTTTAATAGTGAGATTGATCTTACAGCTTGTAGAAACAGAAGAGAAATAAGGCAAAGCCTAAGATACACAGAGGAAGAGCAAGAGAATGACATTCACACCACAACCGAGGAGATGGCTGAAAATCAAGAAAATTCGCTACCTCCTGCGATTGTTGCTGATCCAGTAAATCAGAATCCTGCTCTGCACACTATGTATGATTATGCTAAACCGAATTTAACAGGAACTGAATCAAGTATAGTTAGGCCTGCTATTGCTGCAAATAATTTTGAACTGAAACCTAACACGATTCAAATGATACAGCAATTTGTTCAGTTTGATGGTTTGCAAGATGAGGATCCAAACAATCACTTGGCGAATTTTCTGGAGTTTTGCGACACATTTAAAATCAATGGCGTTTCTGATGATGCCATACGCCTTTGGTTGTTTCCCTTTTCGTTGAGGAACAAAACAAAATAGTGGTTGAAATCGTTACCACGAGGGTCAATCACTACTTGGGAACAAATGAACGAACTCTTTTGTACAGATGGATCTAGAAACACTCTACGATGCATGGGAGAGATATAAGGATCTGTTGAGAAGGTGCCCTCACCATGGGCTACCACTCTGGCTACAGATTCAAAGTTTTCACAATGGCATGAATCCTTCAACTAGACAAATTATTGATGCAGCCGTTGGTGGGACTATCAATAATAAGACACCTTTGGATGCTTATGAGTTTATAGAAGAGATGTCACTGAATAATTATCAGTGGCAAGTCATGAGGACAAAGCCAACGAAAGCAGCCGACGTTTTTAACATTGATTTAGTCACCATGCTCTCTAATCAGGTAGAACTTTTGAATAAAAAAATTGACAGTTTTCTTGGTTCTTCATAGTTTCACCCAGTAATGCAATGCAATGCAAGTGGAGAAGGGACGAGCAATTCAGAATACCTACCTTATGGCCACATCATGGAAAACGAGTAATTAAACTATATGGGTAATAATCCTTGACCTCAAAATAATCCTTATAATAACACTTACAATGCAGGATGGAGGAACTACCCAAATTTCTCATTCAAAGGGCAAGGGAATCAGCGACCACCACCACCTCCAGGCTTCCAACAACCACCTTACCAATAGGAAAATAATCCGAACTTTGAAGAGATGCTAACAAAGTTTATCTCGGTGTTGGAAACTCACTTTCAAAATACCGAAACAACACTTAAGAATCAATAAGTGTCGATCCAAAGGCTCGAAACTCTGATAGGCCAACTCGCCAAAATGATTTCTGAACGACCACAAGGTAGCCTACCAAGTAACACTGAATCTAACCCAAGGGAACAACTCAACAAAATTACCATCCAAGACAAGGAAGGGTTAGTTGAACCTGAACCAGAACCGAGACAAGGAATTGTGGTAGGTAAAGGTAAAGGTGAGGTAGACCACAGTGAGGACAAACTGGTAAGTAAAGAGTAAAAACCATGAGTGCCATACCCCAATGCGACAAGGAAAGACCGCACAGATGAACAATTTGGTAAATTCCTTAAACTATTAAAGAAATTACACATTAACTTACCGTTTATTGAAGCTCTTTTGCAGATTCCAAACGTAGTCAAATTCTTAAAGATGCTTTTAGAAAATAAACAAAAGTTGGATGAAGCATCGTATGTGGAGTTACATGCAGTTTGCTCAACCATTCTACAGAACAAGCTAGCCAACAAATTGAAAGATCCAGGGAGTTTTACGATTCCTTGTTTAATTGGTAGCTTAAATGTTAAAAATGCTTTGGCTGATTTAGGGGCTAGTATTGATGTCATTCCCTACAAAATGTTTAAACAACTAGGTCTTGGGAAACCCAAACAAACTAGGATGAGTATTCAGCTAACCGATAAAGCTATCAAATTTCCTAGAGGTATCGTTGAAGATGTACTTGTAAAAATTGATGAATTTATTTTCCCAATCGATTTTGTTGTTCTAGACATAGAAGAGGGTAGTGACGCACCTCTAATTCTAGGAATGCCCTTTTTAGCAACTGCTAGAATCGTTATTGATGTTGGTACAGGTGAACTCACACTTCGTGTAGGTGATGACTCAGTTACTCTTCAAGCTTGTAATCTTATTAATACTGACCATGTGGTGCAACCTTCTTTACAAGAAACACGTTCGAAGAGCACACATGAGCCTTGTTCAAATAAGAACAAAGAACCCATCTATAAAGAACGAATGTTACAAATCGAGGAACTAGATGAATGACAAACACATAAACCTAGGACACACGATAAACCAAAACCACGCCATGACGAGCTCGATGTTTCACCAAATCAACTTAAGGTTGGAGACAAAGTACTACTAGATGCAACAGACCCTTGTATTGCCACTTTTGAACCTAACGGAGCAATCCCTCTCGCAGTACTCAACATTTTTTTATACGGTACAGTCGAGGTAATGCATCCCAAATTTGGCACTTTTAAGGTAAATAGTACCCATCTAAAACCTTATTTTGATGAAAGTGATAGCAGGAACAAAGAGTGTAAACTCCTCGCACCACCATGACTATGCAAAAGGGAGGTAAGTCGAGCTTAGACTCTAAATAAGCGCTTCTTAGGAGGTAACCCGAGCACTAACAGTATTAATTTATTTAAATTTTACTTTTTAACATCTAATCACTAACTAGTCTTTGAAACACAGGTTTTCTAATCCACACGGCCAAGCACACGGGCGTGCCTCAGGCCGTGCTCACAGCATGGGTGGAGACACGGTAATGCAATACGGCCGTGTGAAAACAGGGCAAAATTTTTCCCCAACACGAGATGCGATAAGGTGCCACAGCCGTGTGACATGGCCTTGGGCGAGTCTGCCAAAACAACACGGGAGTATGACACGCCCGTGTCTAGAAACCGTGGTTGAAACTGAGAATTTAACACGGACGTGCGACACGCCCGTGCCCACCACCCGTGCTCAAGACTGATAAAACAACATCGGCATGCGTCTAAACACACGAGCGTGGGAGAAGCGAATGAAGTAGGACACGGCCGTGCGACACGGCAGTGTGCACCAACACGCCCAAAGGACATAGGTGTGGGACGAATTTCAGATGCACCCAAATTTGAAAATTACGAAACACAAGGGCTAAAATAAGGGCACACGGGTGTGTCCCACGGCCATGTGCACCCAAATCTATATAAAACCCTCACTATTCATCATCCCTTACCTCAAAAACCCCTACCCTAGCCGTCGCAACCTCTTCACACGTCCTTAATCCCACGCCCGTGGTCGACCGACAACTCTCCTTAGACGACTAACTCCTCCCTCCACCAACCTATTGCATTTGTTCACTCTTTTCTCTTTATTATCTTTATTCCTTTTTCAAAATTTATGATCTATTCTTGTTTTATTTAACTGTTTTAAGTTATCTTCATAGTTCTAATGATAGTTCTTTGCCATTTTTTTTGAAACCTTCATTCATTATCATTCTCATGTGCATGCATCCACTAGTTATTTCCCTTAGCGTCATTCTCATATTTATATTCATAACAATGATTTGATATATCTATTAGGACCTGGTTGTTTTTCAGTAGATTTTCCCTTTACTCAGAAAACTCCCATGAAATATTGGTATTTAGTTTAACACACTTGCATGTTTTTCCATCACGCGGATTATTCCTATAACTTCATGTTTTCATTGCAGATACTATGTCAAATCCACGTGGTAAGAAAACTGTTGTACTCGCCTCGAAGAAGAGGAAAGGAGCAACGTCATCCTTGGGTCCTACCGTTTAAATCAGGCACCCATTCCTCTAATTCCCACTGAGACCACAAGAGGAACTTTTTCAAATACTATGAGCCTGACCCCTAGGTGCGAGCCGCTGCATTGACTGGGCTGTACTTGAACAAATCCAACTGGCTGATGCGGTCCGAGCCCTCCTGAAGACTGACCCATGGGGGCTATTCTTTGAAATCGTCGAGCCAACGTACCTCAAGCTGACACTCAAACTCTGTTCGACCTTCCACCTCAAAGTAGTTATGATAGAGTTCGATGATCCGGTAATGGTCTAGTTCCGTCTCGGTGGTTTAGTCCGCCAGTTGAGTGTACCTGTGTTCGGCGTCGCTTTGGGGCTCTATACGGAAGAGTTCATGGACGATGATGATTTTGACACCCTCCATCGCCACATCCACTTGTCTCCCTCCAAATTTTGGAGGGCCCTCATTCCTGCTTCGACCACCTATGACCCTAATAGCTTCAAGGCATCGGCCCTCGCCCCATCCCTGAGGTACTTACACGCCATCTTAGCCAACACATTGACAGGATAGTGAGAGAGCACTGACGTCGTCAACACTCACGACGCCTACTTTTTATGGAGTATTCCGAAAGGGCACATCTTCAACCTTGCCTATTTCATTGCCCTCGCCATTCGCCATCAAATGGAACGGCATAGGAGAGGAGTCATCTCCATTGGCCCCTATGTGACTCGACTGGCACGGTACTTCGGGCTCCTCAACATAGCAGCACAATCATCCTCTCTCACTCTCATTGGTCAGATGTCTCTACAAGGTATCTCGAGTATGTTATATATGAGGATGATCGAGAAATGACGTGGAACCTACCCTCCTCAGTACCGCCTCGTCCAGTCTACCGAGAAGGAGGGCCCAGAGGATATTACTGATGATGTCCCTCCACAGCACGAGGTTCATACGAAGGCTTCATACTCTAACATCTCTGACCGCCTTACTCGATTTGAGCAGTAGTGTTTTTAGTGTTTTGATCACGTTGATGCTACTCTACATCATATTTTTCAGCACCTTCACATCTCATCACCGCTACCACCTCGTGAACCATCCGGCGATGACGATGTTTAATGACTTTCTATTTTTTATTTTTATTTTCACTTCTATCTTTATTTATATTCTTTAAGTACTTTTTATTTTATTTTCATTTAATACTATTTCAGTTTTAGGTTTTATAATTTTTATTGAACAATTTATAGTTTCGGCTATTTCATTACGAGTAATTATGCTTCTCTATATTTCCAAAAGAGTTCTTGATGTTATCACAGTTATAAAGAGCTCCAAAGCTCATCATCACTTAGGAACTCGAAACTCCACTGGAAAAGGTTCTCCACGACTGCCATGCCCTGCCTGACCACCACGATGACCTCTTCGCTGGACACTGTGGTTGTGGAACCCAACCTCTACCACCACCGGAGTATCCTCCTCCAATCTTATCATTGCCTTGGCCGATTATCCTCCATAACTCCAAACCAAGGACTCCATTCATCATTTAGGAAGTTTCACTTCTCTCCCTATCTTTTGATTTTATATCTATAATTTCAGTATATCTAACTTTGTACATTGAGGACAATGTACATCTTAAGTGTGGGGGGGTTATTTATTTCATTATCAGAAAAATCCCTGAATTTTGTCTTGTTCTCAAATAATCTTTTCATATCATTATTAGAATGAAGTTTGATTAGTTTATGATTTTTATTGATATGTCTTGAATTAAAAACATAGGCATTCGTGCATTAATTGTTTAAACTTTAAGGAATTAGAGAATCAAGCATGATAAGTTAATTTTTGAGTTTTAAAAATTTTTAGGTTGTTTCCCCAAGTTCAGGTATTATCTTGAGTTGAAATTCACAGGTTTAGCATGAAAAAGCCATAATTTTTGTGAGATCTTGAACCTTTAAAAGCATCTATTATTTCTTTCATGCTCACTTTTATTGTTGCTTTGAGTGCGTCAATCTTGATTTGTTATTCTAGAAATTGATTGATTATGCATGTCAAGACCACACCATTTGATTTGATATGACAAGATGATAAAGGCGCTTAGGTTTAACCCACTCACTTCATAAAAGCCTACCTTCACAATTAACCCTTAGTGAACCCTCTTGAGCCCAATAGCCCATTCATTGATTTACCCTTAATATTAACCCATAACCCATTATTGTTGAAATCCTCTAAATTAATTTGATCCCTATTTTTGTCGAGATTTGATTTGAATAAATTGCTTAGCTATGTTTTATTTTTGATAGATAGCCTATGTTATTTGACTTGCTCTTAAAAAAAATTATATACAATACATACATATATATTAGTAGTAATTCGTTGTTTTTAAGCTTAAGTGTTAATTCCATATTCTAAGCAGAAGCTCACTTGTATTCAATTAATAATTAGCTATTTTTCTAGGAGGCAATTTTTCAATTCAATCTCGATTCTAACCTTTTCTTTCAGTTTGTGACCACACCCCCTAACAAAAGCCACGTTACAACCCTCTAAAGACCTTTTGATTGATGTATCATTTCAATATATAGTGGTGGAAATTTGATTTTCATGCAAGCCTATGGTAATAACTTTTCATATTGACTAATGAGTGCTTCATTTATTGTCCTTAAACACCGCGAGTGATTTGAGTGAATCTTTAGTGAGGATGTTAAACTTTGTGATATTTTGAATCAAAGGTAATCACTTATATGAGGGGAGACACCTATGTTTTCGTGATAAAATGCTCAACTTGGAATGTTTGAAACTTTGGTGTTCTTCTAGTTGAATTCTCAATGTATGATTACTTATGGTTTATTTTGAGATATTATTGATAGGGATTACAAATTGAAAAGAATTTGTTTTGATTATGAGTTGAGGATTTTGCTTGAGGACAAGCAAACGCTTAAATTTGGGGGTATTTGATAAACCGTAATTTATACATATTTTTATCCCATGCTTAGCACATTTATGGATGATTTCTCCTTAGATTTTGTGAATTCGATGCTCCTAATTCTTTAATTTCATGTTTTATACTTAGGTGAGCATAGGAGGGCAAAAAGAGAGAGAAACGAGCCAAAAATGGAGAAAACGGGCAAACGTGGGAAATTAGTACGGCCTGGAGTTCCTTACACTGGTAGATCACATGCCCGTTTAGGTTTAACAGGCTCTAACACGGCTTGGACCTCCTCACATGGGTAGACCACACCCTCGTGCCTATTCAACAGCCTTGGGCACGGTCTTGAAGAAACACACACGGGCGTGTCCCTGTCGAGCCCAAGTTTAGTCCTATTCGGAAAAGGATACTTTTGAGGGCTTTTAGGCATTCTAAAGCCTATTTAAACACCTGAGGAGGCAATTAGAAGAGAGACACAGGGGAGGAGGCAAGGAATCACTCAAGGAAAGCCGATTGATCCATCTCAGAAGCCAGATTCATCGTCAAGACTGAAGATCTCCCTTTAATTTCCTTCAGTAGTTTTGGGTTTTCTTTATGTTTTATTATATTTATTCTTTTAAGATGTTTTCTTTTATAATTATGAACTAAACCCCCTAAATACCTAAGGGGAATGAAACCTAAGACAAATCTTGTTATTATTATCTTAATTGTATGATAAATATTTGACTTGTTCTTAATTATGTGTTCTTAATTCTTGTTTTAATATTCCACGATATTGATTCAAGTTAATGTGCTTATTCAGAGGAGCAAAAGTCCCTGTCTAAAAGTAAATTTTTCTTAATTAAGCAGAGTTGATTGCACGCCTAGAGATAGGGTGACAAGATTTTTTCGGATTAGGGTGAAACCTAATAAGGGAGTCCATAGATCGAGTTAATGCAACACTAGGGTGTTAATTGGAAAGAGATTTCAATTAATCAACCTAGGGTTAGATGTTATTAGTCTCGAGAGAGATAATAATATAACTTAGGGACTTCTACGAATCAAGTCAAATGAATAAACCGTCTGATTCAGAGTCAAATAACAAGTGAAGTCTAGGTGGATTTTTCCTTGGGTATTGTCTTAATCAATTGAATTCTCCCAAAAGCTATTCCCCAATTTTCTCTCTGTGCACCCTTAGTTTAGTTAATTAGTTTAGATAAACAAATCCATTAATTTTTAGGCTAGATAATAAAAAGAAAGTAATTAATAGTACTCTTGGTTCCTTTGGGTTCGACAATACGGTCTTGCTAAAGCTATACTACTGTTCGATAGGTACACTTGCCTTCATCGTGATAATAGTTAGTTTCAAGAACGATTAATTATAAATTTTTAAAACGTGGCACGAATATCACGTACCACTACACATGCAACCTAACCATCTTGTAGATGTAGTAGCCTGCACTTAGTACTACCCACGTGACCTAAAACCATTTTAAACACATAGTAGCCTGCACATAGTACTACACATGTGTTCTCACAATGGATCATTCGTATCTTTTCTATTCCGAAGGTCCAACTATGAAATTCCTCACTTTTCAACATTTTACCAATTCATCCATAATCAATTTCAATTCATAATTTACATCAAGTGATCATTCAATATGCAACCACCTCTCATATAATAACAAAATATAACATATGTAAAAATGATATTATTTACATACAAACTTACCTCCCTTTTCACTCTTTCACAAGTTATCCAACTTAATAAAACATCAAGTTATATCAAATTCTTAATATATTCAGCTATTATATAGCATGTAACATCCCACAATAAGGCCTAGCCGGAACAGTTGTTTTGGGACCACAAATTTGACTTTGAAATATTTATTTTATAATTATTATGAGGTCTGGAATATGAAAATATGCATGTGCTAAAGTTTCATGAAGAAATTCTATGAGTAAGGTTTCCAATTAGAAAATAATGGCCAAATTGAATAAATTGTAAAACTTGGATTCTAGAAGCAATTTGTATGAAATTCCTTTAGATTATTAATTAGAAGTCCTTAAGGAGCAATTTTCCCAATTTATAAGTTTTTGGACAAAAATGGGCATGTATGGACAAAATTTTAAAGAAAGGGCTTAACGGCATTTTGGTCATTTGGCTAATTAAGGAAATAAAATGGGAAAATGAAGGAAAAAAATCAACCATTCTTCTCCCTCATCCAGCCAAATTCTCAAGCCCTCCATAGCTAGGGTTTTCAACATTTTCAAGCTCAATAGTAAGTGCTCCCAATCCCCGTTTTTAATGTTCTTTGTATTTTTGAAATCCCGGTAGCTTACTCTTTCCATTTCTACCCATATTTTGAGTTAGGGTTCATGTTTGCAAAGTGACCCATGTGTGACATGTTTATTCTTTGATTTTTTATAGAGGAGTATGAAAGATGGATGTCTGTTAAACATCTTTTTCTAGTGATTTTCATGAAAACCCCTAAAAGGACCTTTTTGCAAAAGGTGTAAAATATGTGGTAGAAACGTGAAATAATGGAAAAATGTGGGCTTCCATAAGAGGAAAGAACATTCAACTAGGCTTGGGTAATGTAGAAAATTCATGCATTTCATCATACGAGCCTAGGGACTAAAACGTAAATAATGTGAAAAGTTAGGCGTAAAACGGTCATTTTATCTGGGGATGAAATTTAGACTCGAAAGTATAATGTGATGTATTAATAATTCATTTTTATTGTTAAAGACCCTGAGGAACAAATTTCAGAGGTCGATCAAGAGAAACGAAAGGTTTCAGAATAATCGAAACATGGAACCAACACGAATACCAGGTAAGTTCGAATAACTTTAAGTAAACTATCAATATTTATAATTGCATGTTTTATGAATGTATGATAATTGGTTATAATGATGGCATGAAAATCCATGAAATGCGTTAATAATAATGATATGATAATAAATGTCCCGGTTGAAGTAAAAAGGGAAATTCGATGGATAAACCATAGCTTACATGACTTGAGATCCTGCATGTGTTACAGAAAAGGATTTAGCCCAGACGTGTAATCCATTGATCTCAAATATAGAAAGGATCTAGCTCAGACGGGTGTTCCTTGAGTGATCGAGCCTCCCAAAGAATATGTGTCCATTGTGGATATAGCCTGGACGAGTAATCCGATTGGGGTCTGAATTTAGACTGGACTGGTAATTTAGATCCAAGCTCATTAAGGGTGTTTGTTGCTATAAGGTATTTAGCCTGGACTGGCAATCCCGACATCACCCTATGAGTTTACATTACGGGGGATTTAGCCTGGACTGGTAATCTCACCGTATGATGTAAGGTTCACAGGAGCACGTACTTGAAATGATCGCTATTATGACTTGACGGTAAATGAATAATCCATCGAGATTTCTGAGAAACTCCACAGGATTAACATGAGATAGAAAAATGAAAATGTTGGATGATGAGCTCATCTAAGACAAATTTACATGGTGTATTGTTATGAGACTATCTTATTAATTGAGTGCATGTGATAGGGAAAACTAATTCATGCTTGTTTGTTTCATTGCCTAATATCGATGTATGCTAACTAATCGGTAAGTTTACTTTCCAGTTATTTGGGCTTACTAAGCATGTAAATGCTTACCCCTCTCTTTTCCTTGTCTTATAGAGCTCGTGGACTCCCGAAGATTGGGAGACGGTTGGAGAATCAACACACTATCATCTTGTCTAGCTTTGGTATATAGATACTCTTATTTTGTTCAATGGCATGTATAGGGCTTTTGTTATTTTGTTATATGTGTCATTTTTTTAGCCAATATGAAGGCTTATAAAAGTATACATATTCACTTGTATATGGCCATGGGAATTGGCTCATTTTGGTGTAGGTTATGACCTACCAAATTGTGCATGTCACATTCCAATGTTCTTGTAATGATTAAATATGGTGTGTTATAATTAGTCATATATAATATGACCAAATCACATGAGGTGGTTAGGCCACAATTTGGCAATGAGTTAAGATAACGAGCCAAGCTTAATTGAGTTACGAGTCATGGAAATCCTTAATATAAAGGAGATAACCTAGCATGTATAAAAACCGCTGAGATGAGGTTTACATGCAGTGAGGTATATTAAGGTCATTTAAAAGTATAATTAGGCCATGTTAAGTGTTATTGAAAATTATAAGTGGATATGAATATTAGAGGGTGACCAAAGGCCTGGAAAATAGCCCGACAAGGTCCATACGAGTAAACACACGGGCGTGTGCCTAGGCCGTGTGTGACACA
Organism: Gossypium arboreum; assembly: GCF_025698485.1. NCBI lineage: Eukaryota > Viridiplantae > Streptophyta > Magnoliopsida > Malvales > Malvaceae > Gossypium > Gossypium arboreum. The sequence continues at coordinate 283,231 of NW_026440298.1, forward strand.
CGGATAGCCCCATGGGTGTGTAGTCTGTCCGTGTGTCCCCTGCACCTAAAATTTTTAAGTCAGAATGCATAGTACTAAACATACGAGTAGAGGCACGGCCTAGCACACGGGCGTGTGTCTTGGCTGAGTGCCCTTAAATTCATGCTGACATCATAAATAGAATACTTGAGTTTTTGGACACGGACAACCACACGGGCGTGTCAAGGCCGTGTGAAGGACACAGGCCAGAGACACGAGCTTGTGTTTGGCCGTGTGAAAACCCCTGTAGGTTCAATATGAGAAATAAATTTAATAAATTCCACACGGGTAAGGGACACGGGCGTGTCCCAAAGCACACGATCGTGTGGATTGTTTCCACACTGGCGTGTGAGGCTTAACCTAGAAAATTTTCCAAAAACTTTCTCAAGTTCTCAGTATGATTCTGGACCATTCTCAATGTATGTTTAGGGTCTCGTAGGCCCATAATAAGGACACTAAGATGTTTTCTAATTGGTGTTAAATTTGGAATGAAATTTTATAACTCGTATTTTCCGAAAATGTTTGAATACATGTCTGGTAACGCCTCGTACTTGGTCCTAGTCTCGAGTATGGGTAAGGGGTGTTACATTTAATGGTATCAAAGCTACGGTTTAGTCGGTTCTAGGACTACCGTAGAGTGTATTAAGTTTAGCTATACATGCCATTATATGAAAGTTGATAGTGTGACATTTCCCAACTGTTTAATCATTTTTGAATATAGTAAATGTCTTCTAATCAAGCGTAAGATGAGTCTGAGGGAGCCGAGAGACATGCTCCAGCTTCCGTACAACGAGCTATTTCTAGTAGTAGTAGAAGGCCTATGTCTGAAAGCCGGGAAGAGGCCAGAGCCACCTTCTTTGACATGATGGATAAGTGGTTTGGGGATTATTTGAGAAATCGCCCCAATATACCATGACCTCCCCTGCCCCCTAACCGACCTAACGAGGAAGTGCCACAAGGTATGGCACTTGTAAAAGTTGGCAAATCCCTGGTGGACAAGCTTAAATGTATGTGGCTGAGAAATTTAGAGCTAAAACTGATGATGATACTGAATGAGTCGAGTTCTGGCTCGAGAACACTACATGAGTATTGGACGAGTTATCTTATACACCTGAGGAGTGTTTAAAGTGTGCTGTATCTCTTTTAAAGGATACTGGATACCACTGGTGGAAGACTGTATCTTCAGTGGTGCCAAAGGAAAACATCACCTGGGAATTTTTCCAAGTGGAGTTTAGAAAGAAATACATCAGTCAAAGGTTCCTAGTCTCGAAGCGAAAGGAGTTCTTGGAACTAAAACAAGGAAATAAGACTGTAGCGGAATATAAAAGGGAGTTTGTAAGGCTAAGTCAATATGCGACTGAATGGGTTCAAATAGAGTCGAAAATGTGTAAACACTTCGAGGAAGGTCTAAATGAAGAAATCAATCTGTTGATTGGGATTCTTAAGATATGAGAGTTCCTGCATTAGCTGATCGCGCCAAGAAAGCCGAGGAGCTCAATAATGAAAGGAAGCAAGCTAAGAGAGAAGCCCAAGTTGTGAGCAAGAGATCCAGCGGTAAGACACTCTCATTTCCCACAAAGAAATCAAGGAGCCAACATGAACACTCTACTTCATCGGTAGGATATTTGGGTAGAGCGAGAGGCTCCAAACGATGTAATCAGAAGTCTTCCTCCCCGATGGTGACTAGTGTGGAGAGTGTAGATGACCAAAAGCTAAAGTGTAAAAGCTGTAATAAATTTCACTTCGGAGAGTGCCAAATGAAGAGTGGTGTGTGCTATAGATATGGTTCTCTTGACCACTTCCTTAGAGACTACCCAGAGCGAACCGATAAAGAGGTGGAAGTAGCCCCGAAATCAAGTGCTCCTATTTCATGAGGTAGACCTTCGAGATATCCTGAAGTGCTAGTGGCAGTCGGGTTGCGGTTAAAGACACTGCAAAAATAGAGGCTCGAGCCCCGACAAGAATGTATGCAATACGCGCTCGAGAGGAAGCCTCTACTCCTGACGTTATCACGGGTACTTTTTCTCTTTTGCATTCATACATTTGAATGAGATTGGTGTCTAGTATGAATATATCTATTGAACCTACAGAATTTATAATCAGAGTGTCGAACCCATTAGGCAAGTCAGCCTTGGTCGATAAAGTCTTTAAGAATTGTCCTTTGACGATTCAGGGTCATTGTTTTTGGGCTAACCTTATGTTATTGCCATTTGATGAGTTTGATGAAATACTTGGCATGGATTGGTTAGCCCTGCATGATGTAATTGTAAACTGTGGTAGTAAGTATATTGAACCGAAGTGCCCAGATGGTGAGATTCTACGGGTTGATTCAAGAGAGTTGGATACTCTGACGGTTGTAATTATATCAATAGCTGCTCAAAGACATATGAGAAAGGGGTAAGAAGCCTACCTTGCTTTTGTATTGAACACTAAGGAAACGGAGTTGAAGATTGAGTTCGTACCAATAGTATGTGAATATCCAGACGTCTCTTGGAAGAATTACTCGGACTATCTCCTGATAGAGAGATAGCGTTTGGTATTGAACTAGTGCTAGAAACAGCTCCTATTTCTATTGCTCCGTATAGGATGGCACCAACCGAGCTGAAAGAGTTAAAAGCACAGTTGCAAGAGCTGACAGATAAAGGTTTTGCAAGGCCAAGCTTTTCGCCTTGGGGTGCTCCCATATTATTTGTAAATAAGAAAGATGGTTTGATGAGGCTATGTATGGATTATCGGCAACTGAATAAGGTAACTATTAAGAATAAGTATCCTTTGCCAAGGATCGATGATTTTTTTGACCAGTTGAGGGGAGCCACTGTATTCTCTAAGATAGACCAGAGATCCGGCTACTATCAATTGCGAGTTAAGGAGTCGGACATGCCTAAGATAGCTTTCAGAATGAGGTCTGGCCACTATGAATTTCTTGTCATGTCGTTTGGGTTAACGAATGCACCAGTCGTATTTATGGACCTAATGAATAGGATATTTCGGCCATACTTAGACAAGTTCATCGTTGTGTTCATTGATGACATTTTGATTTATTTTAAGGATAAGATAGAGCATGCGAAGCATCTGAAGACTGTGTTGCAGACCTTACGGGAAAAGCAATTGTATGCTAAGTTTAGCAAGAGTGAATTTTGGCTCCATGAAGTAGGGTTTTTAGGTCATATTGTTTCGGGTGATGGCATTCAGTTGATCCAAGTAAGATTTCTACCATCGTTAAATAGAAACCGCCTAAAAATGTAACCGAGGTTAGAAGCTTTTTAGGCTTAGCCAATTACTACTGAAGATTTGTGAAAGGATTCTCCATGATAGCGACTCCAATGACGAGGTTGCTACAGAAAGACGTTAAGTTCGAATGGTCAGAAAACTGTCAGCAGAGTTTCGAGAAATTGAATACATTGCTGACGGAAGCTCCAGTTTTAGTATTTCCTGAGCCGATAAAAGAGTTTGTGGTCTACAATGATGCATCTTTAAATGGACTGGGTCGTGTACTTATGCAAGATAGCATGGTGATAGCCTATGCTTCGCGGCAGTTGAAGCCACACGAGATGATGTTTTATTCTTTGAAATCCCGGTAGCTTACTCTCTCCATTTCTACCCATATTTTGAGTTAGGGTTCATGTTTGCAAAGTGACCCATGTGTGACATGTTTATTCTTTGATGTTTTATGGAGGAATATGAAAGATGGATGTGTGTTAAACATATTTTTCTAGGTGATTTTCATGAAAAACCCTTAAAAGGACCTTTTTACAAAATGTGTAAAATATGTGGTAGAAATGTGAAATAATGGAAAAATGTGGGCTACCATAAGAGGAAAGAACATTCGTCTAGGCTTGGGTAATGTAGAAAATTCATGCATTTCATCATATGAGCCTAGGGACTAAATCGTAAATAATGTGAAAGGTTAGGGGCAAAATGGTCATTTTGTTTGGGGTGAAATTTAGACTCGAAAAGTATAATGTGAGGTATTAATAATTCATTTTTATTGTTATAGACCCCGAGGAACAAATTTCGAAAGTCGATCGAGGGAAACGAAAGGTTTCGGAATAACCGAAACGTGGAACTGACACGAATACTAGGGAAGTTCAAATAACTTTAAGTAAACTGTTAATATGTCTAATTGCATGTTTTATGAATGTATGATAATTGGTTATAATGATGGCATGAAAATCCATGAAATGTGTTAATAATAATGATATGATAATAAATGTCCCGGTTGAAGTAAAAAGGGAAATTCGATGGATAAACCATAGCTTACATGACTTGAGATCCTACATGTGTTGCAGAAAAGGATTTAGCCCAGACGGGTAATCCTTGATCTCAAATATAGAAAGGATCTAGCCCAGACGGGTGTTCCTTGAGTGATCGAGCCTCCCAAAGAATATGTGTACATTGTGGATTTAGCCGGACGGGTAATCCGATTAGGGTCTGAATTTAGCCTGGATTGGTAACTCAGATCCGAGCTCATTAAGGGTGTTTGTCACTATAAGGGATTTAGCCTGAACTAGTAAACCCGACATCACCCTATGAGTTTACATTACGGGGGATTTAGCCTGGACTGGTAATCCCGTCATATGATGTGAGGCTCATGGGAGCGCATACTTGAAATGATCGCTCTTATGACTTGACGGTAAATGGATAATCCATCGAGATTTCTAAGAAACTCCACAGGATTAACATGAGATAGAAAAATGAAAATATTGGATGATGAGCTCATCTAAGACAAATTTACATGGTGGATTGTTATGAGACTAACTTGTTAATTGAGTGCATGTGATAGGGAAAACTAATTCATGCTTGTTGGTTTCATTGCCTAATATGGATGTATGCTAACTAATCGGTAAGTTTACTTTCCAGTTATTCAGTCTTACTAAACATGTAAATGCTTACCCCTCTCTTTTCCCTGTCTTACAGAGCTCGTGGACTCGCGAAGATTGGGAGATGGTTGGACAATCAACACACTATCATCTTGTCTACTTTTGGTATATAGATACTCTTATTTTGTTCGATGGCATGTATAGGGCTTTTTTTTATTTTGTTATATGTGTCATTTTTTATCCAATATGAAGGCTTATAAAAGTATACATATTCACTTGTATATGGCCATGGGAATTGGCTCATTTTGGTGTAGGTTATGACCTACCAAATTGTGCATGTCACGTTCCAATGTTCTTGTAATGATTAAATATGATGTGTTATAATTAGTCATATATAATATGACCAAATCACATGAGGTGGTTAGGCCACAATTTGGCAATCAGTTAAGATAATGAGCCAAGCTTAATTGAGTTACAAGTCATGGAAATCCTTAATATAAAGGGGATAACCTAGCATGTATAAAAGTTGATAAGATGAGGTTTACATGCAATGAGGTATATTAAGGTCATTTAAGAGTATAATTAGGCCATGTTAAGTGTTATTGAAAACTATAAGTGGATATGAATATTAGAGAGTGACCAAAGGCTTGGAAAATAGCCCAACAAGGTCCACACGGGTGTGTGTCTAGGCCATGTGTGACACACGGATAGCCCCATGGGCGTGTAGTCCGTCCATGTGTCCCATGCACCTAAAATTTTTAAGCCAGAATGCATGGTAGTAAACACACGGGTAGAGGCACGGTCGTTGTCTCAACCGTGTGGAGGGCACGGCCTAGCACACTAGCGTGTGTCTTGGCCGTGTGCCCCTAAATGCATGCTGACGTCATAAATAGAATACTCGAGTTTTTGGACATGGGCGACCACATGGGCGTGTCAAGGCCGTGTGAAGGACACGGGCCAGAGACACGGGCGTGTGCTTGGCCATGTGAAAATCCCTGTAGGTTCGGTATGAGAAATAAATTTAATAAATTCCACACGGGTATGGGACACGGGTGTGTCCCATAGCACACAGACGTGTGCATTGCCTCCACATAGGCGTGTGAGGCTTAACCTAGAAAATTTTCCAGGAACTTTCCCAAGTTCTCGGTTTGATTCCGGACTATTCTCAATATATGTTTGCGGTCTTGTAGGCCCATAATAAGGACACTAAGATGTTGTCTGATTGGTTTTAAATTTGGAACAAAATTTTATAACTCGTATTTCTCGAAATGTTCGAATACATTTCTGGTAACGCCTCGTACCTGGTCCTGATCTCGGGTACTGGTAAGGGGTGTTACATAGCAAGCCATCAATGACTAAACCATCAAACATTTCATGTGCTACTAGTTATATATCATTATTCTCGCAAATTTTATATGCCATTCTTTCATCACTTTTCAATATATTAAATCATACCATTCGTGCAATAATAATATAGAATTTTCAATTCAAATATAGCATTACAATATTATTGACACACGAACTTACCTCAGCACCAAAATAGCAAAAAGGAACCTAACCGTCGATTTTCCATTTTCACCCGATCTAGGTCCAGTCCTCATTTCCCTTGATCTATAATATCACATTTAGTCCAATTATTAGTCACATAATTTAATGTGATCCAAAAATACATTTTGGAAAAATTATGTTTTTGCCCCTAAACTTTGTCAAAATTATACTTTTACCCCTAAGCTCGTAAAGTGATTTTTATTTAATTTTCTCACTCTATAGGCCTAGCCGAACCATTTTAATAACTATAGAAAACTACAATTCTCATCAAAACACCCTTTTATACCATTTTTACAACTTTTACAAAATGGTCCTTCCGGACGTTTTCATCGAAAATCGCTTGGTAAAAGTCATTCATTTAACACCCAACACTCATTTTCTACCATTAGAAATCAAAATGCATGCAAGTCACACATGTTTAAATTTTAAACATGAACCCTAGCTCAAATTAACGGTAGAAATAGATAAATCTTGTTACGGGGATTGCAAAAACGAAAAAATCATTAAAAACGGGGCTAGAACGGAGTTACAATCGAGCTTGGAAGCTTGAAAAACCCTAGACATGGTTTCTCCATGCAAGTTTTGGCCAAGAGGTTGAATATGGACAAAAATTGGCTTTTAATTTTGTTTTTAATCCATTTTAATAACTAAATGACCAAAATGTCCTTAATGAAAAACTTTGGAAACATGCCTAACCATGTCCATTTTTGTCCACCAACTTAACCAATGGTCTAATTACCATATAAGGACCTCCAATTTAAAATTTCATAACAATTGGACACCTCTAGCATGTACAACTCAACTTTTGTACTTTTTATGATTTAGTCCTTTTGACTAAATTGAGTGCCCAAACGTCAAAATTTTTGAACAAAATTTTCACGAAATCATTTTGCAAAATTGTAGACCATAAAAATAAAATTTTTCTCAACAGATTTATGGTCCCGAAATAACTATTCCGACTAGGCCCAAAATCGGGATGTTACATACAAGACATAAACGAATCATTAAAACTATGAGTAACATAACAAGCATAATTCATACTTATGTATATGCCATAGCCGATTCAATCAAACCAAATAAAATCATCACTTGAGCAAAGCATATTAACCAAACTTAATAAAATAAACAAGCCATTTTCGCATGGCTTTTTATATACACAACGTCAATCTTAACCGAATTAAAACTAGCCTATACATGCCTCAGGTTCAATATTCAACTTATAAAAGTACAGAGAAACAATATATAGTGTGATAGACTTCACTGACGATCCCTGAGCCTGTAACTAGCTTCCAAAATCTATAATACAGAGAACAAACATACACACACAGTAAGTTATCACAGTTTAGTAAGTCATAAGCAAATAAAAGAATCAATGACATGATTAACTCAATTTAACCAAACCAATTCATGCTATCATAATCACATTTAATCTCAAACTTCCAAATTCATATATAACATATACATTCATGTATCGACTTTAACTTGGCCGAAATACATCTATATATCCATTATCAAAGCTATCATTTACTTCCAAGGTCGTAATATCATCATATAAACGAATATATGTGCATATTTATATATGTATACACATGTTTCAAACTTTAATATCACATACTTATATCATTTTCCCTAATATAGATTTGCATTCAATATACATATAACCAACTTTATAACATGATTCATATCATCACTTCAAATACCAAAACTTACCTTAATTTCAATATATTAGCTAACACATACCTGAACGTTTTAATTTGATTTCGCATTTGGTCTTCACTTAACATTGCCTGTTGAATCATTCAGAATTAAATAGGATACTCGGATAGTCGCACATATTGTACAATGCCAATGTCCCAGACTTGGTCTTACATGTAATTACATATCGATGCCACTGTCCTAGATAGGGTCTTACTCATAAACACATCGGAATCACATATCGATGCCAATGTATTAAATGTGGTCTTACTCGCACACACATATCAAAATCACATATCGATGCCAACGTATTAAACATGGTCTTACTTGCACACACATATCGGAATCACATATTGATGCCAACGTATTAAGCGTGGTCTTACTCGCACACACATATCGGAATCACATATTGATGCCAACATATTAAACGTGGTCTTACTCGCACACACATATCGTACAATGCCAACGTCCCAGACGTGGTCTTACATGTAATCACATATCGATGCCACTGTCCCAGATAGGGTCTTACATGAATCAAATACGACGCTGATGTCCTAGACATGGTCTTACACGTAATCACATATCTATGCCAACGTCCCTGACGTGGTCTTACACAAATCAAATACGATGCCAATGTCCCAGACATGGCCTTGCACGTAATCACATGTCGAAAATACTATTTCATAATATATGTATCCTAGCTATTCCTAAAGTTCGTACGGGGCTTTCGGACGTCGTATTTCAGTCGAATCAAGTTTGTAAACATAGCTCCCAAGCATATACACATTCGGCTACCATATATATAGTTTCACATAATTCATTTCAGCATATATAATCGTAGTTATTTAAAATTTACAAAATCTATTTGCTTATAAACTTACCTCGAACAACGATAATCAAAATAGAACGATTATTCGACAACTTTGGTTTTCCCCCGATCCAAATCCGATTTCTTTGGATCTTGATCGAAACATATTCAAATTAAAATAATTCAAACATAATTTCATTAAATTTAGTCCAAAAGCACAAAACATGCAAAATTTGCACACATCATGCTTAGGTCGAATGTTACCCATGCTCATACAAGTCTATACATTTCATTTATTTCACATTTTAGTCCCTTAATTTATTATTTTTGCAATTTAGCCCTAATTACTCAAATTCATGAAAAAATCCAATACAAAACATATTAATCCAAAACATATCTTTCATAATTCATCAACAAACATCAAAAAACTCAATTATTCATCAATGGCATAACTCAAAATATTCATCAAAATCAGAAATTCAAGCATGGGCTTTGTACATTACACTGCAACGATCTCAAAAACGTAAAAATTATCAAAAACCGAACTAGTTACATACCTTGATTAAGCTAAACAATGGTCAAATATGGCTTTCTTTTCTTTTTTTTCTTTTCCTTTAGCTAATTTCGGGTACCAAAAGATGAATATGCATGGCTTTTATTATTTTATGATTTATATTATATAACATTATTATCATTTTACCTATTTAACCTTGGCTATAAAATAATAAACCATCATAAACCATGCCTTTAACCGTCCAACTCATTTATTTATGGCCTAATTATATTATAAGTGCTTCATATTAATAAGACAAGTTCAATTAAGCACTTTCATATTTAACAATTAACTTTTCACTTTACGGGATTAAGCCCTTTTTACTAAATCGGCATCCAAAAAGTAAAATTAAAACACGAAAAATTAACACATATAAATTCACACAAAATAAACACAGAAAATAATTTTTAAATATTTTTCTGACTCGGATTCGTGGTCTCGAAACCACTGTTCCGAATAGGATCTAAATCAAGTTGTTACAACTCTCCCCTCTTAAGGATTTTCGTCCCCGAAAATCTTACCAATGAATAGGTTTGGATAACGTTCTCTTACAATATTTTTCTTACTCGGTGAAAAAGGTAAATCCGATACAAAATCCCTTGTCACACTATCCCATTTCTACTCGGGAATCATAATAGATTATAACAAATAGGATGGCACCTGATGTTCAAGTTTATCTTGCTGACAGATCAACCATTTTGAAACAAAGCCAGAAATATCTCTTTTCATCCCAGACCACCAATAATGTTGTTTCAAATCATTATACATTTTCATACTACCCGAGTGAATAGATAATCAACTGCTATGAGTTTCATTCAACATCATCTGAATCAAGTCTGAATTTCTCGGAACACATATTCAATTTTTGAATCTCAGACAACTCTTAGTATCAAATTGGAATTTTGAATCAGCATTCAAATCACATTGAGCCCGCTTTGCTAACAAATTATAATCGACTTTCTAAGCCTCTCAAATCTGTTGAATAAATGAAGGTCTTGCTTTCAACTCAGCTATTATCGAACCATCATCAGACATAGCCATATGCGCGTTCATTGCATACAGAGCAAACAGAGATTTTCGGCTTTGAACATCCATAACAACATTAGCCTTTCCCATATGGTAGTCAATCACAAGCTCATAATCTTTTAGCAACTCTAACCATCGTCGTTGTCTCAGATTTAGATCTTTCTAAGTCATCAAATATTTGTGATCGGAATAAAAGAGACATTTCTTACCGAATAGATAGTGATGCCGTATTTTCAATGCAAACACAATAGTTGCCAATTTCAGATCGTGTGTCAAATAATTCTTTTCGTGCGGTTTTAAATGTCTCGAGGCATAAGCTATGACTTTGCTTTCTTGCATCAAAACACAGCCCAAACCATTCAAAGATGCATCACTTTAGTAACAAATTCTTTACTCGATTCTAGCTAAACTAGCATTGGAGCTTTGGTCAATAGAGCTTTCAATTCTTTTAATTCGACCGATGCCATTCTATATAGAATTATCGATGTCGGAGTCATCCGAAGCACTAACTCAATACCAAACTCTACCTCTCGAATCGGTGGCAAACCCAGTAATTCTTCAGGTGACACATTCGGATACTCACACACAACTGGTACTGACTTAATTTTCTTTTCGGTTACTTTAGTATCAAGCACATAAGCAAAGTAAGCTTCACAAATCATTTTCACATATTTCTAAGCTAACATCGAAGATATCACTGCTGGTAAACCATTCAGATCATTAGACTCAATCCAATTAATCTCATCATTTTGGCATTTCAAATCAACAGTCTTTCGTATGCAGTTTACAACAACATCATGCAAAGTCAACCAATCCATACTTAGAATTATATCGAACTCATCGAATGGTAACAATATCAAACTAGCTGGAAAACATGAATCTCGAACCATCAGCGGACAATTCTTACACATTTTGTCAACCAGAACACATTGGCCCAAGGGGTTCGATATTCTAATCACAAACTCAGCAGACTCTACAGGAAAAGTCTTACTAGATACTAAGGTCTCACATACATAAGAATGAGTCAAACTAGGATCAATCAATGCAATTACACTAGTATCGTAGAGAGTGAATGTACCAGTAATAACATCTGGGGTTGAAGCCTCCTCGCAAGCACGAATAGCATAAACTCTGGCAAGCGCACAAGCTTCAGATAGAACTGTTGTGTCTTTAGTTCCCCTCTGACTGCTACTCACATTACCCGTATGTCTAAGTGGTCTTCCACAAACTGACACATTACTCGGTCTCGCACTCTGTATGATATTTTGCTCGGCTAACATAGGGCACTCAAGAATGAAATGATTCATCGACCCACATTTAAAACAGGACCGATCAAGCAATCTACAGTTTCCAAGATGTCCTTTACCACAATGCCTGCACTCAGGTCGATTCAGCCAGACATTACCAACACTAGCAATCGAAATGGCTCGTGAACTCACATGTGGTCTGTCTTGATCATGTCTAGAAAAACCCACAGTATTCTTTGATAGCTAAAATAATCCCTGAATTTCTTCGATACTGACTAAAATGTCTCACTCGATGATTTGTTATGGGAATCTCTGGCTTCGAAATTAGCTTTTGTTTTCTTTTCTTTTCTTTTCTTTTCGTATAACTTGGGAAGTTATAGGAACTTGAGGGGGTGGAGGTTGTTGAGCAGTTGAATTCATTCGAACGAACTCCATGAACCACTCATTCATTAGCTGGAAGAAGACTTGCTTAGCCTCTCCCTCTATACTACTTGAAATCAGCCTAGAATCAGCCGGCACTACCCTCTGAGCAGAAGCAGGCGTATTACTTTTTACGCCATCCGTTACGACTCGATTAGGATCCATTTACTATAATAAAACGCATTTTTAATTGTTAGGAATCATCACACTATCAAAGTTTATAATTGTGGCATGTATAGCTAGACTCACACATGCTATGTTAATCCTAGAACAGACTAAACCGAAGCTCTGAATCAATCAAATGTAACACCCCTAACCCGTATCCGTGACCAGAATTGGGTTATGAGGCATTATCGGACCAAACACAACTTCTGAATGATTACATAAACTCTTAGGTTATTATGAATGCATACGTAATAATTTATAAAGCACATAGTAAAATTTTACGAAACATTAACATTAAACAAACATCTCATTTCATACTCGAACCCTGTCATATTCAAAAATAGTTATACGATTATAATGCGTAACCATGCTTTGAAACATATAGTAACAATTGTTAATTCGTAACTATTAAACATACAACAAATACTGCATTAATAAATCTCACAAATATCTCAAGCATAATTTTAAAATTTATAACATTATGCACATGGTACATATTAGTAGGAATCATTTGATTAATAACTTAAACTCAAAAATCAGCTTACTTAATTTGCATAAAAACAATCATGATTCTTTATAACATGAATTACTATTCATTTGGTCATTTTCCAATGCCTTAATAAACTTGCTAAATACATGTGCTTATTCAATGTCCACTTTCATTTTACTCAACCATATCACACGCATGTAACATTGCATAGAATAAATTCCATACATCAACCATAATTTACATTACATGTCAAGCACTTCACATGTAACACCCCTTACCCGTTACCGTCGCCGGAACAGGATACAAGGTATTACCAGAACATAACACATACCATTAAGTATAACTGAGATATAAATATGTCATTCAATTTGATAGTGCATCGTATAACATATGTCTTGAACAATATTAGCCAACTTTAATGGCTTGTACAAAGTAGCTGGTCGAGTAATCAGTAACTAATATTTTAAACCTAGACAAATATGACACGTAACAAAATAATTAAGCCTACTATACATGCCATAATTCAAAACGTTTAGTTCAAATACCCTAAAGTATGATAGTGCGGTAGATCTTCACGATCCTTAACTCCCGAGCAAGCCAAGGACACTATAAGACAAAAGAGAGAAACAAAGTAAGCTTATAGCTTAGTAAGTAAGTATGTAAATACTAATTAAAGAATCTAACATGTTTACACAACAATTCAAGTATATCTACTTTAACTTCACTATTCATTCCACTTTGATTAAGCTGTCTCTGCTGCGTCATATTCACTAAATAAATCATAACTCGAGTTACAAAACTCAAAATTCAAATCCGTAAAATTTCCTGAATCTAGACTCATAAAGCTTTTTGCTAATTTTTTCTATAATTTTGGTTCAGCCGATTAGTACAGTTTATTAGTTAAAGTTTCCCTGTTACACAGCTCGACTGATCTGACCTCTGTTCACTACGAATTGGATTTCTCTCAGTACACAATTCAAACAACCCTGAAGTCTGTTTCATTTAAAACTAGTCTCAATAAGGAATTTAGGCATGTAAACTATATTTCTTAATTTTCTTTGTACAATTTTTAATTATTTTTCAAAGTTGGAACAGGGGATCACGTATTCATCCTGAGCAAGTCACATACAATTGTAAATATCTCAAAATATAGAATTCCTTTGCTTGCTCTGTTTCTTTTATATGAAAGTAGACTCATTAAACTTTAATTTCACATCTCATTCAACCTCTAATTATATTCCTCCTATTTTTGGTGATTTTTCAAAATCACATCATTGCTACCATCTAACAACAGTTTTAATGCTAGTTTCACTCTTTCACACATTCTTTATGCTAACCTCATTTTATCTTATATATGTATATACCACAAATCATTTTCACCACATTTCATTCACCATAAGTGTAGGTCCAAACCACAATATCACCACAAAACCATCCCGTTGAACAATTCGGATCAATCCTCGATATTTAATGGTTTTAGCACACAGCCCCACCATCATACTTCGTTTAGTTCGGCTCTCTTGTACACATGGTGAACACTTAGTACCACTCATGCGACCTAACCGATTTGTCTCAGTAGCTCTCTTGTCTACATGGTGTCCTTCACTTGGAATCACGCATGCGACCTAGCTACATTTATCTTTCACGTAGCTCTCTTGTCTACATGGGATACATCTCGTATCACACATGTGACCTAGCTACTCTGAGGTGTCTCGTAGCTTTCTTGTACATATGATGTGCACTCAAGATCATACATGTGACCTAGCTACACTCCTCTATTTCATTCGATCTCTCAGAATGTTCAACCGGATCTCTCTCTATATTTATTTCCATTCTTCCAATAGTCGATTTACATTTTAACATCAGCTAGTATATTAATATAATAGGCTGAAATATAAGAATGTACATGAAATTATTGTAATATTTACATACAAACTTACCTTGGTGCAAAATGTGAAAATTTTGCAATTTAGTCCAAAACTTTTCCTTCCCTGCTCGAGATCAATTCGCGTCTTTCTTGATCTATAATAACACATTTAGCTCATTTAATACTCATACTATTTATTTCAATCCAACAATCACATCATGGAAAAATTACATTTTGCCCCTAACTTTACAAAATTACAATTTTGCCCCTAGGCTCGGAATTTAATTTCAGCCCTTATTCTTATGTTTTATGATATGCTGAACATTTTCTCTTCTACAACAACATCAAATTCTCACTCTATCATATAGTTATGAACAATAGGTATTTTTACCGATTATGCTGCTTTTACTCGCTTTCACTTAAAACCGAGTAGCACAAGTTATTTAACATAATTTAAAACCTCATATTCTATCATAAAACATCAAAATACACAAATTTCACCTATGGGTATTTTTCCAAATATGAACCCTAGGTTAAATTATTACTAGCATAAGCTTAATCGAGCTTCCGGATTCCAAAACGTAAAGAACATTAAAAGCGGGCTTGGAATCACTTACTATGGAGCTTGAAAATTGAAGAAACCCTAGATATGGAGAGAGGGAGAATTCGGCAGCAACTAAGGAGGATGATGATCAATTTTGTGTTATTTTTCCCATTTTATTTCATTTAATATCCAAATGACCAAAATGCCCTCCTTACTAAACTTTCAAAAATTCCTTCCATGTCCTAATTTTGTCCATGAACTTAAAATTGGTCAAATTGCTATTTAAGACCTCCTAATTAATATTCCAAAACAATTTCATACTAAAAACTTCCGGGATGCAAATTTTGCAACTTATTCGATTTAGTCCCTACTTTCAATTTAAGCATTTTAGGCATAGAATTTCATCACGAAATTTTCACAAAATCATGCAATCATATCATAAACCCCAAAATAATTATAAAAAAATTATTTCTATCTCGGATTTGTGGTCATGAAACCACTATTCCGATTAGGCCCTAATTCGGGTTGTCACAATTCTCCCCCCCTTTTTGAGATTTTCGTCCCCGAAAATCTTACCGGTAAAGATGTTTGGGTACTGTTTCCTCATAGCTTCCTCAAGTTCCCACGTAGCCTCTTCTATCCCATGTCTGTGCCACAATACTTTCACTAAAGCTATACTTTTATTTCTTAACTGTTTAACCTCTCGAGCCAAAATCTTTATTGGTTCCTCCTCATAGGTCATATCCGATCGAATCTCAATTTCGTTGGGAAATCACATGTGAAGGATCGAACGATAACGTCGCAACATTGATACATGAAACACGTTATGAATTCTTTCTAACTCTGCGGTAAGGCCAACCGATATGCCATTGGTCCAATTCTCTCAAGAATCTCAGACGCCCAATAAAACGCGGACTCAACTTGCCTTTTCGACTAAATCTCGAATCTTTTCCATGGTGACACCTTCAAGAACACTTTATCACCCACCTGAAATTCAATCTCTTTTCTTTTTAAATCTGCATATGACTTTTGTCGATCTGAAGCAGCTTTCAAGCAATCCCGAATTACTTTTATTTTCTCTTCGGTTTCTTTAACTAGATCAACTCCATGAATCTGTTTCTCACCAAGCTCGGTCCAATATAAAGGAGTTCGACACTTACGACCATACAAGGCTTCGTACGGTGGCATTTGTATACTTGATTGATAACTGTTATTGTAGGCAAACTCAATCAAAGATAGATATTTCTCCCAACTACCTCCAAATTCTAAAACACAGCATCTAAGCATATCTTCGAGTACCTGGATTACTCTTTCCGTTTGACCATCTGTTTGTGGATGAAATGCGGTACTAAAGTTCAATTTTGTACCCAAAGCTTCTTGTAACTTTTTCCAAAATCTCGAGGTAAATCTTGGATCTCTATCGATATTATAGACATAGGTACTCCGTGCAACTTCACAATTTCAGCAATTTATAATTCGCTAATTTATCAAGTGAGTAATCAGTGCGTCATTGGTATAAAGTGGGCTGACTTTGTTAATCTATCAACCACTACCCAAACAAGATCCTTC